>NC_080554.1:5400000-5470000 GCF_028640845.1 Ahaetulla prasina
ACGTTGCAATTCTTTACAACTGTAGGAGATACCTTGAAAATGAGTTTGGGGAACAGTATCTCATGCGGGACGCAAGCATCTGGAGGTTCAACGTATCGTTGATCAGCAGCGTTAATAAGGTTTTTGATCACGTTCTTGGCAATCAAAGCGATAACGTCTCCAAGTCCTTTTGGCGCATGTTCTTGGGAAGCCTTGCCAAATTTTTTTAAAAGGTTTGTTTTTTTCACTTCAACAGAATTGCCAGACAAGGAAGTGTTTTTCTTCACATCATTCACCCCTTTAGAGGAAGTCAAAAGGATTAAAAATACAGTTAGTTTCTCTTTATATCCTGGCGTTGCTTTATCTGCTGTTTAATAAAAATAACTCAAAAACGTCAATTGTCTTTTGTCAGGAACGCGCCCCCCCCTGCCCCCGGCCCCGAGAACATTTTGATTCATTGAACTGGTTAATATCCTCCACCACCTATGATAGCAAGCAAACAATAAACGAATGTACTCTTTAAAAATATGTCTGTGGAGATTCTCAGTTATGCCAGATCATGGTTGTCCCAGATGCTTTTTCAAGAGGCAGAAATGGACTTTCTAGTTTTTCTTTGAAGACATTTCGCTTCTCATAATTTCATAATAACAGAGTTGGAAGGGACCTTGGAGGTCTTCTAGTCCATCCCCCAACCCAGGCAGGAAACCCTACACCATTTCAGACAAATGGTTATCCAACATTTGCTTAAAAATTTCCAGTGTGGGAGCATTCACAACTTCCACAGGCAAGTTGTTCCACTTATTAATTGTTTTAACTGTCAGGAAATTCCTCCTTAGTTCTAGGTTGCTTCTCTCCTTGATCAGTTTTCACCCATTGCTTCTTGTTCTACCCTCAGGTGCTTTGGAGAATAGTTTGACTCCCTTTTTTGTGGCAGCTCCTGAGATATTGTTTCCCCTAGTCCTTCTTTTCATTAAATTAGACATGCCCAGTTCCTGCAACTGGTCTTCATATGTTTTAGCCTCCAGTCCCCTAATCATCTTGGTTGTTCTTCTCTGCACTCTTTTCTAGAGTCTCAACATCTTTTTTTACATCGTGGCAACCAAAACTGGATGCAGTATTCCAAGTGTGGCCCTACCAAGGCCTTATAAAGTGGTATTAACACTTTACGTGATCTTGATTCTATCCCTCTGTTGATGCAGCCTAGAACTGTGTTGGCTTTTTTGGCAGCTGCTGCACACGGCTGGCTCATATCTAAACGGTTGTCCACTAGGACTCCAAGATTCCTCTCAGTTACTACTATTGAGCAAGGTACCACATATATGGTACCTGTGCATTTTGGGGTTTTTTTTGCCTAAATGTAGAACCTTACTTTTTTCACTGTTGAATTTCATTTTGTTAGTTAGCGCCCAATGTTCAAGTCATCCTAGCAGCTTTTTGAAAAAAACACCTTTGGTATAAAATAGAAAGAAAGAAAACCCACCGAGATGTTTAGACATCATGCCTGTAACAAAATCGTGGTTATTTCTTCCTCTATGAAGAATGGGATTGTCAAGAAAATTTAATTATTTCAGAGTGGGATGAGTTTGATATCCAGTTTGGATAAATAACATCCAGGTCACTTGTTCTTCAAGCGTTCTGTTTTTCACAGAAATAATTTCAGTTTGGATGATCAAAAATTATGTGTGGATGGTCAAAAATTATGTTTTTCAGTAGAACTGATCAAACACAAATTATTATTACTCTGGTGTCAAGATGCCTTTTATTCCAAACAACCATCCTACCTTTGTAGCAGGAACTTTTCAGGGAAGCCGAGAAAAAATAGGAACTAAGGAAATCTTACCTCCATATCTCTGTGAGCCGAGAATAAATTTTATATGTTCTTTTAACTGCATGGTGATTACTCAATGCTGTTATTGAAGCTTCGGTATGCAAAAAAAGATTGAGGGAGGAATAATTGCCCCGGGCAATGGAAATCTTGCCCACATTTTCACGTCTGTGGCACAAGAAATCCATGCTTATTTGACATGTGGGTGCATGTCACCGGAAAGATCACAGTTCGAATCATGACGGAAGGATTGCAAAGGCCTTAACTGTGCTTGAATAAAAACTCTACCAGTTCTTCAACATTTTCTTTGGTTGCATTTCCAATTAGTGTGCAGTGCTAGATTTGATCTGCATAGAACCTGTAAGTTGTGGTCTTTGCTAGACACCTTCCCTAAGGATGTCCCAAGGAAACATGTTCATGCTTGCAACCCATGTACATTTGCAACCCATGTACTTTTCATTTACAACAGCACTGAGCAAGGTTTCCACTCTGCCATCAATCCTTCGTCCATGGCAGCGTCCTCAAACTTGGTTTAACATTCCCGGGATCTTCCAAGACGCGGTTTGTTGTCAAAATAAGAAACCTTAGATGGTTGAACCATCTAACTTAAGATCTATGAACCATCCCCAGGACTTAATTGTAAACAATTGTCTTTCCACCCACTCTGGAAAAGCCAAGCATTGAAGGAGATTTCACGGAAAAAGAAGCTGCTTGCAATGAATCAGCCCCGAGCGGTGACGAGAGTCCGATGGTCCACGTAGATTTATCAAGTCTGAAATAATTGCATTCTGGCAAAAAGGCTCCAAACATTAGAACGCTTAAGAGCTGAACGGATTCCAAGCAGTCGCTCTACAGCATCACAGTCCTGAATTATTCATTATGCCTCCTTCCTCTTGAATTCTGCCTTTTCAAAAAGGAAATTTGGGTTGACCCGAATTGGGGGGAGGGAAGGCAAAACGAGCAAAGAAAGAGAGCAAGATCACGCTCACAATGCCAGGTTAATGGCCTCTTAATTACCAGGTTGCAGGGTCAATCAGTAGTAATTGATTAATTACACTGTCAACTGTAATCAATTACAGTTGTGGCCTCCTAGCAGAAGGAAAGATAAAGATGGTTTCCACGCCTATATAAACCTGTTGTAAAACAAGGACCAGCTGTAGTTGCCTTTTCACGAAGCCATGCACCTCAAAAGTCATGCCTCATCTTGGCCTCATCCTGACTCTGGTTGGACTCTTTGTTTTTTTCTTTTACCATTGGCCATCGTTTGTGTAACATGAGAACACTTGCAAGCTACTCCCTAAACACAAAGCTATTGATGGATTGATTCAGGTTAGCACAAAGATGTTCCCCCATCATTAACCTTCATTGAATTCGTGGTTTGGTTTTCACGGAGACCGAAATGCGTAGCTAAGCATGGTACAAAAAGCCAGAAAAAAAACCTAACCAAAACCTTTCAAATTTAATAGATCAATAGTGTCAGATCTAGAAGTCATATTTTACCTTTGTGCTTTCAGGCTCCAGGCCTGCTACAATCCTACCGTGGGAAGTTGGGAGGGGGGAATAGCACAGAGGGAAATAGGTTGTAGCCGTAATAAAATTCTTTGTAGAAAGTCAAGGCCAAGGTGCCCGGCAGTTGTGCCAAGAAGAGGAGGAGGAGATCTTGTTATGGACTGGATATGAATGGAGACATGGTGAACATATGGGTGAGAGGCAAGGTCTTGAACTTTCTTTTGGGTGAGGAAAACCCGGAAGTTCTCAGATTCGGGTTTTCCCAGACGTGCCAATATGACACCTTTAATAAAAGTTAGCTTTGAGGAATTTCTCAGAGTTTGATTTCGTTGGGGGTGTTACTTGGAATCCTGACAGACAGACAGACAAACAAAGGATGGCTTCCATGCCTATATAAACCTGTTGTAAATCAAGGATTAGCTGTAGTTGCCTTTTCACGATTGGTGTTTCCCCCCCTCACCTCAGTCCGGGAGGCACAAGAAATTACTCAGTTAGCCGGCAATTGAGTCCACGGTAGCTATCAGCTCTGGCAGCAACCCAGCGAGCATCTGCCAAGGTTTTTCCGTTATCTTTCTTGATGCCGGCGTGTCAACCAGGAAATCAAGAATAAACAGCACTTCAACTCAAGTTCTCTCTAGGCAGTTTGATTTGTTCTTCACGAAGCAGTATAGCAGCCCCTTTTCTACCCTGTGGGGTGTGGCTCCGTGACTCAGCACTTTCTAGGCCTGCCCCACCCCTGCTTCTGTTGTTCCCGCCTCTCTTATCTACGAAACCTGGGGTCTAACCAGGACTGATTGTCCTCAGCTGGGTCTGGAAACGTTTCCTGGGCGGAGGGAGATACAGGAGACAGAGGCCTCGTCACCTCTTCCACCTGGCCTGCCTCTGGCTCCTGGAGCTGAGCCAGGGAAGCTGGCCCTGCAGAAGGGAGCCCTGACGGCCCTTCCCCCTCACTCTCTGAGTCACTCTCTGGCAGGGGGCCAGGCCCGGGGGTGAGGGGGTGGGGGCTGGAGCCACAACACTTGGCCTCATCTTGACTCTTGTTTTCTTTTGGCATTGGCCATCGTTTGCGTAACATGCGAATGCTTGCGAGCTACTCCCTTCAACACAAAGCTGTTGATGGATTGATTCAGGTTAGCACAAAGATGTTCACTCACAATCAACCTTAATTGAATTCGTGGTTTGGTTTTCATGGAGACCGAAAGGCGTAGCTGAGCATGGTATAAAAAGTCAGAAAAAAATAACCAAAACCTTGGTTGGCGATTCTCATTAGATAGATAAAGATAGATAGATAGATAGATAGATAGATAGATAGATAGATAGATAGATAGATAGATAGATAGATAGATAGATAGATAGATAGCTGGCTGGCTGGCTGGCTTCCATCCATGCCATCCTTACAAAAGTGTTGTTAAGTCAAGGACTAGCTCTAGTTGCCTTTTCAAGAAGTTTTGAAAGAGAGACAGAGAGAGAATTTTATATCGTTTTTCAAATGGTTTTTTTTAAAAAGAAATATTGTCCTGGAAACTTTTATTAGCACACGCGGAAAGAGAAGGTCATGTGGTTCCCCCATCCCCCCCCGGCCCGCTTCCAAGAACAGAGAGAACAAACCAGCCGCTCTCAAATCTAAATTTTTTAAAAGAATCCAATGTAAAAGTCAGCATCCACTATGAGACTGAAAACAGATTAAAGACATCTTTAATCTTAATCTTAAAAAAAGTCATCAAATAACCGATGTTCCTTTTCAATCTTCGTTTGAAGGATTACGGTCATTTAACTGCAGACTCAACACCATTCTCGGAATCTTCCTAATCTAATCTAATCCTCACCCTACTTTGCGCCAAGCTGCAGTCAACTTGCTTTTCCCGACTTCAAATTTTCTCTTCCCGAGGAAAATTCCTACTGGGCAGTTCCATCAAACTCTGGAGTACAGGTAGTCTTTGACTTACAACGGTTCATTTAGTGACTTCAGTAAATTAGTTCGGTTTCAACGACACTGGGGGAGGAAAAAAAAGGAGACTTTTGACTGTTTTTCACAATTGCGACCTTTGTAGCATCCCCCACGTACACGCGATCAAAATTCAGATGCTTTGGCAACTGACCGGTACTTATGACTGTTGCTGTGTGACCCCCTTTTGCGATCTTTCGACGAGCAAAATCAAAGGCACTCCCTTAACAACCGTCAATAACAACTTATTATATAACCGTGATAATAACTTATCAAGTGCAGCAATTCCCTTGTGGCAAGAAGAGTCATCAAATGGGGGCAAAACTCACCTAACAAATGGCTCACTTAATGACAGAAATGTTGGGCACAGCTGTGGTCATAAGCCGAGGACTAGCCTTATAGGACCTGTTGTTTTCCTGTCACTAAGTCTTCTGTTCACAAAGTGCTGGAATCAAAAAGCTACCATCTTGGCTCCTTCCAAGAGCTCGTCTGATCTGACAAATCGTCTCTTCGGCGGGAAAAAAATTCTTATTTTCTTATCTTATTTTCTGCTCTTCTGCAAGAACGGCCCGGTTTAAATTTCCATATGCAGAGAAGTGAACAAAAAAGCTGACACACTGCTCATTAAATTTCTGAAGTTGTGTGCATATGGCAGTGATGGCTAGCTTTTTTTTTTTTATTTATTTACATTTATATCCCGCCCTTCTCTGAAGACTCAGGGCGGCTTACAGTGTATAAGGCAATAGTCTCATTCTATTTGTATATTTACAAAGTCAACTTATTGCCCCCCCAACAATCTGGGTCCTCATTTTACCTACCTTATAAAGGATGGAAGGCTGAGTCAACCTCGGGCCGGGCTTGAACCTGCAGTAATTGCAGGCTGCTGCAATTACAGGGCTTGAACCTGCAGTAATTGCAGGCTGCTTTTTTGCTGTTGCGTGCCAGAAGCGGGGGAAGCACGGATGGGTCGCGCGTGCCTGTGCCCACACCCATAATTCAATGCCCCCCGCGCCCCGTTGCAGCATCTCCATGGTCAAGTGATCAAAATTCGCGCCCTTGGCAACCGACTCATCTTTACGACCGCTGCAGCATCCCCCACGTACACGCCATCAAAATCCAAATGCTTGGCAACTGACCGGTACTTTACGACTGTTGCTGTGTGTTCCCCTTTTGGCGACCTTCCGACAAGCAAAGTCAATGGGGGAAGAAGCCCGATTCACTTAACAGCCGTGGGACTAACTCAACAAGCGCAGCGATTCACTTAACAACCCTTGGCAAGAAAGGTGGTAAAAAAAACTGGCAAAATTCATTCATCAACTGTCTCACTCAAGCCACAGAGATTCGGGGCTCAGTTGCGTGTCAAGGACTACCAGTATTCGTGTCAAGGACTACCAGTATTCAAATCTTACATAATGGCGGGGAATCAGAGCCGGTTTAAAAACCAACCAACCAACAAAAAAGATCAAGCGAATTAAATTTTTTCCCCCCTCCAAACAGGAAGTGGGAAGAAAGAAATGGATTTCCATAGGCTGGCCTTGAACCGTTGTTGTTTTTATCTCCTGCCAACCCCCAAGAAACCCCAAACCAGTCACAAAATATGCTCAAATGGATATATTTGAACACGAATATATATATAGATATATATGTGTGTGTGTGTGTGTGAGAGAGAGAAAGCCAACGGTGGAAACAGTCAAGCTGCTGATATACCTTCATTCTGAGAAAAAGAAATTTAACAGGCTTCTTTGTGTGTGTGTGTGTGTGTGTTGGGAGGGGGCTTGGTTCATCTTCTCCGTCCCCCTCCTCTCCAAAATGGCATCGGGGGTGTGTGTGTGTGTGAAATGATAAAAAAACAAACAAAAAACAAAACAAACCACAAAACGATTGTGCGTTGCAGGATGAAACCTCGTGTTAACTTTGGTTCATGCAAAGCATCGTCCCTCGGATTCGTTGCTGGCAGTCTCCGGTCTCTTTTTTTCTTTAATTATTATTATTTTAATATATATATTTATATATATATATATATATATATAAATCCACCTCCCAGAGTCCGTCCGCTGGAGTTCAGTCATGTTCCTTCCACAAAACCAGGTGGATACTGTGGTCCGGCATGCTGGTAGCAAATACCAAGCCCATATCGTTTTGACCGTCCAAGCCATCCAGCCAAGCCATTTCTCCCGCCAGGAAGCTCGAACCCCGCTTCGACTTCCGATATTCCGGCAGCGGCCAACGGCTGATCATTTTCTCTGTCCTCAGGTCCATGATGTACAGGTAATGATTATCAAACAGAAGGGCGAAAATGTCACCGAAGCCCAGCAGGGACAGGTTTGCAAATTCAGGTGGTTTGATAACCCTGCAGGAAGGGGAGAAAAAAAAAAACAAACCAGAAGAAAATAATAAGATGCCACCTATTTTTTTTTGCGTGGGTGAGTGGGTGGGAAGCGATCCTGCCGCTTGATGGAAAACCTTCTGAGCTGGTTTTTCACGGGCTCAGAACGAAATTCAGTTGCCTGAATTGAGGGCAGTCTTGGGAATATCCTGGATGAATCTCCTGGATGCACGGCTGTCGTTCGAAGATCATCTGACGGCCGTCTCCAGGAGAGCCTTTCACCAGGTTCGCCTGGTTCGCCAGTTGCGCCCCTTCCTTGATCGGGATGCCTTATGCACGGTCACTCATGCTCTCGTTACCTCTTGCCTGGATTATTGCAATGCTCTCCACCTGGGGCTCCCCTTGAGATGCACTCGGAGGCTTCAGTTGGTCCAGAACGCAGCTGCGCGGGTGATAGAGGGAGTTCCACGTAACTCCCATGTAACACCACTCCTGCGCAGACTGCACTGGCTACCTGTTGCCTTCTGGGTGCATTTCAAGGTTTTGGTTACCACCTTTAAAGCGCTCCATGGCTTGGGACCTGGGTACTTACGGGACCGCCTGCTGTTACCTCATGCCTCCCACCGTCCCGTACGCTCTCACAGAGAGGGACTTCTCAGGGTGCCGTCAGCCAAACAATGTCGGCTGGCGGCCCCCAGGGGAAGATCCTTCTCTGTGGGGGCTCCTACTCTTTGGAATGAACTTCCCCCTGGATTACGTCAAATACCTGACCTTCGGACCTTTCGCCGCGAATTGAAAACATATTTGTTTATTCGCGCGGGGCTAGCTTAAACGTTTTTAAACTGTTTAGCTTTTAAATTTTAAATTCTATTTATATTTTAAATTGGGGTTTTTTAGATTTTAATTATTTTAATTTTTTCGGCCAATTGTGTAATAAGTGTCTTAATTTAGTTTTTTAATATTGTATATTGTGTATGTTTTTTAGTTTGGCTGTACACCGCCCTGAGTCCTTCGGGAGAAGGGCGGTCTAGAAATTCAATAAATAAAAATAAATAAATAAAAATATCCAGGCAAAGTGAGAGGGAAAGAGAGGTGCGTGCCTAGAAAGGGAGCAGCAGGGAGGATTCGAGAAAGGGATAAAAAGAGAGTAGTTTAAAGCCACTGAGAGGAGAAGGTGCATTGGCGTCAGGCCTACATGGAAAGGAAATATAAAAGTCTATTTTTTTATTTGCTTATGCCTTAACGAGCAGACTAGAGCTGCAATTTCTAACCTACTAGATTTATCCTGAGAGATTCTAGAGCCGTGATGGCGAATCTATGGCACATGAAGCCGTGTCTGTGGGCATGCGAGCGTTGCCCTAGCTCAGCTCCATTGCGCATGCACCCGCCGGCCAGCTGATTTTCGGGCCTTCCGGGCCTACCGGAAGTCGGGAAACAGGCCATTTCCGGCCTCCTGGGGGAGGGGGGGGCTCAGGGTGGTGGTGGAAGCTGTTTTCGCCCTCCCCGGGCTCCAATGAAGCCTCTGGAGCTTGGGGAGGGTGAAAAACGAGCCTACTGGGCCCAACAGTAACCTTTTTGCCGTCACGTGTCAAAAATGGGGGGGGGAGCGCAGGAGAGTCATATGGGGGGGACGGGGCGCGGAGGAGCATTGAATTATGGGTGTGAGCAAACACGCGCTCCCCCCCGCGCTCCCCCCCCCAATCCCTCTTCTACCTTGGGACGATGCAGCCTCTTTCGGGGAAAACTGTGTTGCCAAAACACACACAGACACACATATCCTGCTTCTCCAAGTGCACATTTCATCACAACGGACGAAGCAACAGGACAGGGGATAACGCAACACGCTGCAATCCACACACACATCAGCTTTAGAACGGATCGATATATCAAACACTTAGGATCCAGTATGTAAAATATCTCAGAAGACACCAGGCAGGCTATCGTAACCACTTGGCATCACTGTAGCACGCAATTCAACCAAAGTCTTCCAGAGTAAACCAGAAAACTCCAGAAAACCAGCAGCTCCAGAAAAAAATGAAACAAAACCAGGAGTCATCTACACAACACATGGTGCAAGCCAGAAATATTGAAAATAACTACAGCAATGGAAAGAGATAAGAAGGAGAGAGATGGAAAGGGAGAAGGAGGGAGAGAGAGAAGAAAAGGAAGAAGAGAGGAGGAAAGGTAGGGGAAATAAGAGTAGGAGAGAAGGTTAGATAGGGAGGAAGTAGGGTGGAGGGGGAGAAAGGAAGGAGAAGTAGAGAAGAAGTAGGAGAGGAGAGAAGAAAGGAGGGAGGAAGAAAGGAGGGAGGGAAAGGAGTGAGAGGAGAAGAAAGGATTGCTGTGAAAAGGAAAAGATGAAATGGACGAAAGGCAACCCCGAATACATCTGAATATATTAGGATAAAAACTGAAATAGTTAAAAAAAAAAAAGAATGAAAGAGAATGAACGCGAATAAAAATGGAGAAATTAGAACTCGTGGGCGAAAGAAGACGTGTCTTAACAAAATGAGCAAGGAAATATTAGGAAATGAATAAAAACTATGAAAAAAGAATATTTTGGCAAAAAACTGTAACTAAGTAAAATATATTGGAATATATGAATTGTGTAAGATATGATATGGCCAATACTCTGTTCATAAATCATTTATGTGTGTGTGATGGAGGGAAACTAAAAAATCAATAAAAAAAAAACATACGATGTAAGGATTCTAACAGTCACTATGTAGGACAGGTAGAAGACTAGCAGAGTGCATCCATGGACATCTACCAACAGCTAGAAGACATGATAAAAACTCTTTAATTTCCCAATGAAGGGACGGACCTGACATTAGTTGAAATTGGGAAACTGTGAGAGTTCTAGATTATGCCCAATCCCCCCTAAAAAATGCTAGAGGATTCCTGGAAGTCTGGCACTCGAGACAAATGGGTCATCAACAGGCACACAGAGGTAAATAACATCTACGTATCTTTTAAAAGGTAAGTAGAGGTAATAAGAGCGCAGCGGTTAAAAAAAATGCAGCATTGCAGGCTAACTCTGCTCACTGCCAGGCATTCGATCCTGACCGGCTCCAGGTTGACTCAGCCTTTCATCCTTCCGAGGTTACTAAAATGAGGAGCCAGGTTATTGGGGGGCAACATGTGGACTCTGTAAACCGCTTAGAGAGGGCTGTAAAAGCACTGTGAAGCGGTATATAAACACCTCCTTGCCAGCAATCAACACCCAGATAACCAGAGATTAACACCAAGTTTAATGCTAATCAAGGATTTCCCAACGCAAACAAGCTAGCAATAAACAACATCCTAATCAAGGTTTCACCGAGAAGACTCAATCAGTCAATCCTTATTTCAGTCACAGACCAGCACAAAACATTTAACACTAAATAAACACATAAACAAAATAAAGCAGAACTGAACAGAACAGGGCATAGTAATATATTACAACTGACGGTAAAATCATGACCAAGGCCTGCCGGATTTTATACCTTAGCTACGTTCAGAGGAACTGAATCAGAGCGATTCAGTAGTTGTACATAAGAGATCAGAATTCCCGGGAGATTTAATCAAGTAAGATATGAGTCTCTAGAGCAGGGGTGTCCAAACTTGGCCCTTTGGAGAGTGGTGGACTTCAACTCCCAGAATTCTCCAACTAGCAACTTGCTTAAATTTATAGCTCATGCTGGCTGGGGAATTCTGGGAGTTGAAGTCCACCACTCTCCAAAGGGCCAAGTTTGGACACCCCTGCTCTAGAGGGAGCAATACGACAGAATATGACCACAAAAAACATTCCTACCGACACTGACAAGGCAAACAGACCCCACTCCGTCCTAAAACTGATGATGTTACCTAGTTTGGTAATGAAATATCTGCAAGAAAACGACTAAGCTCAGAGCTTCTGTATATAAACAGAAAATCCCACTCCCTTCTAGCACTGATGATGTTACCTAGTTGGGTAATGAAACACCTTCAAGAAAACTACTAAGCAAGGACTCCACAATCCTCCTCCTCCACTCCACAAATCCCACTCTCTTCTAGCCCTGATGATGTTTCTTAGTTGGGTAATGAAACGTCTTGCAAGAAAACCCCCAAGCTCACAGAGCACCAAGGGCCCCACAGTTTTAGAACACTCCGGACAGGGTACGGCAAGTACCAGAAGCATCTTGGGACCTCCAGGAAATATTTGTGATACTGAAAAACTACTGATCCAGAAAGAAAATAGCTCGGCTCAGTTGATTCTTATAGGCATCGGCACGGTCTCCCCGACGCATTCTGGGTAAAAGGAGCCACTGGCAACGAGGTTCTCTTCTCGCCGTCCCGTTTTAAATTGAGAAGGGTTACCTAAGGATATCGTAGCTGGCGAAGTCCCACTGGTACAGCCCGATCGCCGAGCTGCACACAATGTATTTCCCATCGAAGTGGAGCCGAGGCTGCAGAGAGATGCTCCGGTCCTCAGAAACGGTCAAGGTTTTCAAACATTTGCAGTTGATCTCTCGTCCAATTGGCCAGATCTGCAACAGAAAAAAAACAACGGGGGGTGGGGGGGAATTAGAAAACCAGGGAATTGTGGCAACGTAAAAAAATAAAATAAATTCGCTCCTGTTTAGTGTTCTGCTATCTCTGAGCCTGGAACTCCTTTCCCAAATACTCACATACAATTACTACTTGGTTCTGCAACCCAACAAGATAGACACAGACTTCAGAGGATAATTAGAACTGCAGAAAAAACAATGGCTACCGACCTGCCTTCCATGGAGGACCTGTATACTGTAAGAGTCAAAAAGAGGGCTGTGAAAATATCTACAGACCCCTCACATCCTGGACATAAACTGTTTCAACTACTACCCTCAAAACGACGCTACAGAGCACTGCACACCAGAACAACTAGACACAAGGACAGTTTCTTCCCAAACGCCATTACAAATAAACAAATAATTTCCTCAACACTTCCAACTAGTCTCTAAGTCTGCATTACGATTACTATTAATCTTCTCATCGTTCCTATCACCCATCTCCTTCCAATTATAACTGTAACTGTTGCTGCATCCTTACGATTTAGTTTCCTAGTATGATTTGATTGCTTATTTGTACCCTATGACTATCATTAAGTGTTGTACCTTATGATTCTTGTCGCATGTATCTTGTCTTTTTACGTACACTGAGAGCTTATGCACCAAAGACAAATTCCTTGTGTGTCCAATCACACTTGGCCAATAAAGAATTCTATTCTATTCACAAGGAAGACACAATCTTCCTTTAGCAACTGACTTTTCAGAAAACCCCACAGCCTAGTGCAGGTGTCGTGTCCCACTCCTCCTCTGATGGCCGGGTCAGGGAAGTCCATATCAAGCGTGGCTGCAAAGCCTCTGCAGCTTTGCCAAAGTTCTGTCAGAGTTCTCAGGGCAGGCAGGAGACCAGGATGTGACTTCAGCAATCCAATTTAGACTTTGCCTGACTCAAAGAATGCCAGAAAGCAGATCCTTTATATAGGCCATGGGCTGTGGCTCCATGACTCAGCACTTATCCAGGCCTGCCCCTCCCTTCCTTTTGCTGACGTCGCCTCTCCACTCTCCGGAAGCGTGGGTCCCTCCAGCCTCCAGCTGTCGGCACTTCCAGCTCGTGACTGGCTTCACATTCCCCAGGCTCACATGCTGTGGGGGAGGGGCCCAGCTGCTCCGTTTGTCCAGGCATGGTGCCAGGACTGGGGGCTGGAGGCATGTCAGGCCATTCATCTTGCTCGGACTGTCCGGGCATGGTGCCAGGACTGGGGGCTGGAGGCATGTCAGGCCATTCGTCTTGCTCGGACTGTCCGGGCATGGTGCCAGGACTGGGGGCTGGAGGCATGCCAGGACATTCTTCTGTACTATCAGTGTCTGGCAGGAGACAAGAGGGGCCCGGCTGCGGAGAGGGGGGCGAGCGAGGCACAACAGCAGGGGTCAGCAACCTGGAGTTCTGGAGCCGCATGTGGCTCTTTCACCCCGCTGCTGCGGCTCCCTGTCACTCAACATATGCGTCACAATCGCCAATATGCGACACACGCCGGCATGCAATTTATTGAGTTTTTCAACCCTGGATAAATCCAAGGCAAGAAAAGTTTCAGGAGAAAACGGAATGTTTAATTCAACTACATATGCTAGTTTTGTGGCCGCTCAAGAAATAGTCAGGCACGGGAAGGATTTTGTGGCTCCGGGTGTTCTCTTTTCTATGGGAAATGGGTCCAAATGGCTCTTTGAATATTTAAGGTTGCTATGTGTTTCCCTCTAATGGTAGCTGTCTGTCTGTAACAATTATATAATTGGACAATTATATAATTGTCCAAAATTGCAACAGATGCCCTTTCCCAAAATGGAAATGTGATTGTTAAATATCACACTCAGCTTAGTGTGAGCTCATCGCCTCAAAACCTAAAAATTGAAAGAATTATTCCTCTTCCAAATGTCCACGTTGAAATTTCAACGGCGCTGAGAAAAGTGAACTTGGGATCATTTTTTCACACTTACAACTGTCGTAGCATTCCCCACATTTATGACGGTCATAGTGTCCCGGGGTCGTGCCCGTGGCAAGAACAGTTGTTAAAACGGGGCAAAACTCACTCAACGTGTCTCGCTTAGCAACTGAAATGGGCGCAATTGTGGTTGTAAGTGGAGAACACCGCCTTCCCCTAATTCTCAAGCTTGATAAATAAAAAGATGGGACTTACCTTGATTTCATATTTATCCGCACTTAAAAGAATGTAATCTCCAGGGCTATGCATGAGAGATTTGACTTGGCTCTCTTGTAAGACCACCTACCATTAAAAAAAAATAATGATTTCACTTTAATATGGCGGTTATAAAAATAACACAGAGAAATATCGAATAATCAAAAGATTGAAGATTATAACTTAATATAAATATGTGTACTATTAGTATAACTATTTAATGTGTATTATTACTAAAAGTCTGTAAGGATTGCCAATCGTATTGATGAAGAATATTGTTTTATTTGTAATAAAAAGTAAGATACTCCGGTCCCAAGTTGTTCACACAACGTGTTTGTAAAAAAATAAAAAACTTTATTTAATAAAAAAAAAATTCAGTAAGGCTGCGGGCACGTACATGACACAACCCAACTTAACGCATTGAAGATTTGTTCTGATGCATTCAGCTCAAATTTCCTGAGCCTGATTCACAAAGTCAAAGTTGATGTCACCTGCAAACCGGAGCAAGGCTACTGCTTAGACCTATAGATTGTATGGGTCTGAAGGAGGGCTGAGTAAACCTCTGCAGACCCCTCGCAACCCGGACATAAAACTATTTGAACTCCTCCACTTGGGACGGCGCTATAAGGCATTGCACGCCAAAGCAATCAGACACGGGTGCTTTTCCAAGAGGCAAATGGACTTTTGTTTTTCTCTGAAGAGGTTTCGCTTCCCATCCAAGAAGCTTCTTCAGTTCTGAGTGAACGATGGAGGAGTGTCAACAGGAATGTAAATCCTTCCATCCGCTCGTGACAGGAAAACACCAGATGCTCTATGGCTAGTCCTCAGCGGATGACCACAACTGTGTGCCCAGCATTTCTGTTGTTAAGTGACTGTGATCATGATTTATCACTTATAGCTTTTATGGACACTGAGAGCTTATGCACCAAAGACAAATTCCTTGTGTGTCCAATCACACTTGGCCAATAAAGAATTCTATTCTATTCTATTCTATTCTATTCTATTCTATTCTATTCTATTCTATTCTATTCTATTCTATTCTATGATTCTTGATGAATGTATCTTTTCTTTTATGTACACTGAGAGCTTATGCACCGAAGACAAATTCCTTGTGTCTCCAATCACACTTGGCCAATAAAGAATTCTATTCTATTCTATTCTATTCTATTCTATTCTATTCTATTCTATTCTATTCTATTCTATTCTATTCTATTCTATTCTATTCTATTCTATTCTATGATTCTTGATGAATGTATCTTTTCTTTTATGTACACTGAGAGCTTATGCACTGAAGACAAATTCCTTGTGTCTCCAATCACACTTGGCCAATAAAGAATTCAATTCTAATTAATTCTAATTCTAATTCTAATTCTAATTCTAATTCTAATGGTATGGTACGGTGTGCTATGCTGTGCTGAGCTATCCTATTTCAACCAAAGAGGGTGTCTTGGGAAAAGGAGAAAGGCGATTCACCTTTGTGACCCACTCCGTGTGTCCGGTCAACGTGTTGAGGCAGACGCTGGTCGATAAGGCCCACACCTTCACTGTGAAATCCGCTGAGCCGCTGACCAGGATATCCAGTTCATCGTTGTAATCCACACTGAAAACTAGAGCAGGAGGAAAGAGGAATTGCCTTCATGCCATCTCGCGACTACGGATGAGAGAATGTGGCAAAGACTCTCCAAGAGGTAGAATCTGAAGAGTAATTTGAAGGGGGAAGAGAGTGGCAGGAACATACTGGCATGAGAGGTACTTGAGCCGTGGTGGCGCAGCGGTTAGAGTGCAGTACTGCAGGCAACTTCTGCTGACTGCCGGCTGCCTGTAATTTGGCAGTTCGAATCTCACCAGGCTCAAGGTTGACTCAGCCGTCCCTCCTTCCGAGGTGGGTGAAATGAGGACCCAGATTGTTTGGGGGGGCAAGAAGCTGACTCTGTAAACCGCTTAGAGAGGGCTGTAAAAGCACTGTGAAGCGGCATATAAGTTTAAGTGCTATTGCTATCGCTAACTTGGTGCTCTCTGAGCTGGGTGATGTCCTTGCAGATGTTAGCAGCACCGACCACACTGATGATGTTACTGACTTTGGTAATGAAACGTCTGCAAGAAAACCACCCAGGTCAGAGAGCACCAAGGACCCCACTTTCCTCCTCCTTCCCCTCCTTCACTCCACCTACCCCGCTCCCTACTAGCACAGATGGTGTTACCTAGTTGGGTCATGAAACATCTCCAAGACAACAACCAAGCTCAGAGAGCACCAAGGACCCCAGTCGTCATCTTTTTCTTCCTTCTCCTCCTCCTCCTCCTCTCCACATCCCACTCTCTTCTAGCACTGATGATGTTACCTAGTTGGGTCATGAAACGTCTGGAAGAAAACAATCAAACTCAGAGAGCACCAAGGACCCAACGCCTCCTCTCCACAAACCCCACTCCCTACTAGCACTGATGGTGTTACCTAGTTGGGTCATGAAACTTCTGGAAGAAACTCACCAAGCTCAGAGAGTACCAAGGACCCATCGCTTCAACCCCGAGCTACAAATACCTTCCCCCGTCGGTGTTTTTGCCCTAAGCAGTCTGCAAGGCGGGTGGCGGAACGATTGCTAAACCGAGGAAGCAGCTCCGGATGACAAAACTATACAGACAATTGGGTAACTGACGCGACGCTCTCCTCCAAAACCGACATACCTGCCCCGGTGTGGCCTCGGAAATGCTGGGTCTTGGCTCCCGAGCTCCATTCCCAGCAGGCTACGGTGTTATCGAACGAGCCGGTGACCAGCTTCTGCTCATCGAACTTGACCGTCGCGCAGGTGTGGGTCTGGATGCCGTAGACGCACTGACCCGTGCTCACATCCCATAGCTTGGCCGACAAGTCGTCTGAGCCTACCAGCCGCAAGGGAAGAAAAGAAAAGTGAGTTTAGGAGCCCGGGAGCCAGCTGGCTTAGAGGATGGATGACCCGATCCGCAGCCAACCAATTTCCTGCACGACGACACTTTTTTTCGTAGGGATTCATTTTAAGCTTCTGATTGGTTATCTGGGACATCGCCAAAATAATAAGATTTGTGCACGGGTACAAGACGACCCAGAGACATTGGGAGTCCCTTAATGACCGTCTTATTTTTGTGGCAAGAAAGAATGTAAAAACGGGGCCAAACGCATTTTAACAAACGTCTCGCTTAGCAAAGGACATTTTTAGGCTCCGTTATGGTCGCAAGTGGAGGACTCCCCATAGAATAGAACGGGTGCTAATTAAAGAGAGCCTTGAAGCGCCGAGTCCTCAGTCGACTTTTAACAGAACGTCCGTGGTGATGTAACTTGATGGGTTTCTTTCTACAAAGAGAATTTCTCGTTCTTGAAACCAGGAACGAGGTGGGAGGTAAATTTGAGGTTTTGCTAATTATGACTATCTGGGCTTACGACCGTATCTTTTTCTCTTCCTGTCCTGAAATGTATAAATGTGAGTGCGTGTTTTGCTCTGCAGGAATTCCTCCTATTGTTTTCTGGGGTGGGGTGGGGTAGGGTAAGGGAATTCCTCCAGTGAGCCTTGCTTATTGTTTTGGCGGCTCGCACAATTTGGGACGCCTGCTTGACAAGCAGCAAGCTTGCGTTTGAGACCCGAGTTCTGCTCTGGGATGGGGTGAGCTCCCATCCTTCGCTCCAGCTCCTGCCGAGGACATGAAAGGAGCCTCCACAGGCATCCCTGTGATGTCACCAGCTAATCTGCTGTGGCCCGCTGGCCCCTCTGGCAGAGGGGGCGGTGGCGTGGGAGTCAAGGTCAGCATCAAGGCAACCTGAGAGCTCCGAGGGGGAAGAGGGAATGGAGCTGTCAGAGAGAGAGGCGGAGCCTGGGCCATCTGTCAGCCCTCAGATGGAGAGTCAACAACCCCCAGGTCTGGAGGTGGCTGATGAGGAAGAGGAGGAACAGCTGGGTCCAGTGCCTGACACGCGAATGCACAGAAGGCAGAGGAGAGGAGAACAGTGGAAATCTATGGGCCAGTCCTTGGGACGGAAAAGCTACCGATGCTAACGGAGCCCCATCCTAGCTCTGAGGATAAAAGGCAGGGGGTGGAGATGAATAGGTGTGACAGACAATTCATAACCCTATTCATCTCCCTGCCGGACAAACTTCTTAGCTTGTGGTGAAAGGCAAACTTTTTGCTGCGGCTGCTGGTACTCCTAATAAAAGAATAACTGCTTCAACTACAGAAGGTTTGTGGAGCTGGGTCAGAACAGAATCCTTTCGACCCAGGAAGCGCCTCCGTGCCCCTGACACGAGTGCGATGCCATTGGCTTCGGGGTTTCTGGGTTCGATTCCACACATTACAACCCGTAGACTTCCAACTACTCCCTTCTTGCAAAGCAGCTCTCGCTACCTGTGCAAAGGAGTCCATCTTTATAGTAAAGTGCGTAAACCCTGGCACTGTGTCCAATCAACGAGGAGGTCTCAAACGCCTCGTGGTTCTCCAACTGCTTCATCCTCAGGATGGCCTTCAAGTAGACCTTTTTCCAGTGCAGGGCCTCTTGAACCGAGTCGTCGATCTGCCAGCCGAGGTTCCGACAGGCCGTCTGCCACACCTCCAGGCAGCCACTGATGACCTTGTTCCATTGCTTAGAGACGAGGCAACAGGTGAGTAAGGTCTGAGGGTCGAGCCATTTTAGCAAATAGAAACTCAGCTCCAACGGGAGCAGTTTGAGGAAGTCCCGTTTGAGAAGCGCCTCGAGGTTGTTGGAGAGGTGCTTGAGCTGAGCGGCCCCGCTCAAGGCAATCAGGTGATCCAGTGCCTCATTTTTCTGCAAGTCCAGCAGAGAGAGAAACGTGACAGAAAGATTATCAAGCCATGCTTCAAACTCCTTTCTCTCCATAAGGTATTGGAAACATTTACCTGCGGAACGTCAAAAGGAGGAGGTTAGTGCTACTCAAACGTCCAAGCCAAACATCGCTACAAAGACGTTAAAACACCCACACTCAAAAGCCTGCGCGGTGCTCGAACCCTGTGCTGATACAAAGAGTCCTTGACTTCCAGCCATTCATTCAGACTTATGACAGCCCTGAAAAAAAGGGACTTAGACCCTTTCTGTTCTGTCTCGTCCTCCCTCCTCTCCCCAGCCGGGCCCTTCCCGTCTCCAACCGGGCCTGTTATCAGACTCGGAGTCTGATAATGAAGATGAATGGCCTGTCATGCCTCCAGTCCCCGGCCCTGGCCCCATGCCCGGAGAGGATGTCAGGAGTGAACAGAGAAGCCCGATAAACTTCACTCCTACAGCGTGTGAGCAGGAAGCAAGCCACATGCTGGAATTACTGACAGCAGATCCAGCTGAAGAGAATTCAAAGTGGGAGGATCCTCGCTTCCGGAGATCTGAGAGGCGACGCCAGCAGAAGGAAGGGAGGGGCAGGCCTGGATAAATGCTGAGTCATGGAGCCACACCCCACAGCCTATATAAAGGACCTGCTTTTGGCATTCCAACCTTGAGTCAAGCAAAGTCTCATCTAGTTTGCTGATATCGGACTCTATTGTTGAAGTCACAACTTGGACTCCTGCCTGCCCTGAGAAACCTCGAAGGAATTTGGCAAGCTGCAGAGGCTTCGTTGCCACGTTTGATATGGACTTCCTTGACCCGGTCGTCAGAGGGGGAGTGGGACACGACACTTTCCTACATCTTTGCAGCATCCCAGGGGTGGTATCCACTTACCTTCGCTACCATTTCGCAAATGTGAGTGTGCACGCTTTGCGCGCACGCACCTCCTCCACACATGCGCAGTGTCAAAAACGTGGATAAATGGGACATGATTATGTCCAGGAGGGTTGGCAGAGCCACCTGCAGCCGCTGCAACCGGTTTTCCCGAACCGGATCGAACCGGCTGAATACCACCACTGCAGCATCCCCACGGTCACATGACCAAAACCGGGACGCTTGACAACTGGTTCAGATATATGGTACGATTGCGGTGTCCTAGGGTCACGGGATCCCCTTTTGCAGCCTTCTGACAAGCCAAGGCAATAGGGAGAAGCCGGATTCACTCAACGACGTGTCGCTCGAACAACGTGTCGCTAACTTAACAACTGCAGGGAATCCCTTAAGATCTGTGGCAAGAAAGGTCGTTAAAGCTCACTGAATTGTACGGGGTGGGGGTGGGGAACTCACTGGGGAAACCCATTATGCTTAGCGACGGAAAATTCAGGCTCAACCGTGGTCGTTAAGTCAAGGACCACCTGTAATAGGACCGATTCTGTGAAGACTTAAACAAGACAAGGGCGCAGTTTGGACAGGAACAGCTTGCTTGGCTGTTTGATGCTCCAACACAGGGGCCTGCGAGCCAGATCCGGCCCATGGGGCCGCTCTGCAAACAGCGAAGGACCGGCCTGCGGTGCCTCTGCCAGTGAAAAGCTCCATTTGTGCTGGCAGGCGGTCGCAGGAGGCCGGCGCAGGCAAAAACGGCGCTCGGAAGCCTGTTTTCGCTGGCAGAGCACTTGGACCCCCAACATGAGTGATGTCGAGCCGGCCATGTCCACCCTGGCTCCCTGAGGTCAAACACAACCCTGATGCGGCCCTCAATGAAATCGAGTTTTGACACCCCTGCTCCAACCACTCAACGGGAAAGAGGAGCGGTGAACGGAAACCCTTAGCGCCTTCTCTGATCCCCAGTTTTTATTCCTAGCCTGCTAGGGAAAGCGGTTGCCATCTACCTTAGATAGTTGTCTGTGATTGGATGGTGCTCAGTGGGTTGCTGCCAATTCTCCTTCTGCTCCTTGGAACCGAGCAGGGCCTGCCTTTCCTCTGTGGCCATTTCTCCTGTTCAAATCACAAAGACTCGTATCAGTAACCAAGGCCGCCATAGGCTCCTCAAGAGACCCATCAAGCTCTCCTAAAGTATGCCTTGGCTCAGGTGATCTATGATCCTCCAGATACGTCGCTCTACAACGATCGGCCTCTGGCTGCCTGGGGAACATCTGGATTCAACCCCAAAACATCAGGGAAGGCCCTGAGGATGGGACCCTAGTTGGGCCGTGAAACTAACAAGCCAAGCTCAAGAGAGCACCAAAGACCCCCCCCCAACCTCCGAAGGTCTCTAATTTAGGGCTAAATTAAATATATCTCTTATAGGCCTGGTTTTTCTCTAACAGCCACAGTTACTAACGCATCTCCAGAACCTGCCTAAATGAAACGGGGACGTTCAATAGCTGGTTTTATTTTTTCAAGAGTTTAGTTATTTCAGTTAGGATTCAGAAATGAGATTTAAAAATAAAAAATAAAAAAGTGGGGCTACCCATTTGGGTAAATGTCAGTGGGGGAAAAAAATAGAATGGTCCTTCCTTCCCTCCCTCCCCCTTCCCTCTCCTCCCTTCCCCCTTCCCTTCTTTTATTCTTTCACCCTTCCCTTCCTCCCCTCCCCTATCCCTTCCTCTTTCATCCTTCCCTCCCTTCTTTTCCTCTCCTCCCTTCCCCTCCATTTCCCTTACTTTCATCCTTCCCTCCCTCCTTTTTGTCTCCTCCCTTCCCCTACCCCTTCCCTTACTTTCATATTTCCCTTCCCTCCCTTTCCTTTCTTCTACTCCCTTCCCCCTCCCTTCCTTTACTCTTTCATCCTTCCTTTCCTCTCTTCTCCTCCCTTCCTCATCCCTTCTTTTACTTTCATCTTTCCCTTCCCTTTCTCCTCCCTTCTCTCCTCCTCTTACTTTCATCCTTCCCTTCCCTTTCCTCTCCTCCCTTCTTTTCATCTTTCATTCTTCCTTTCCCATTTCCTTTCCTCTCCTCCCTTCCCTTACTCTTTCATCCTTCCCTTCCCTCCTCCCCTCCTTTACTTTCATCCTTCCTTTCCCTGTTTCCTTTCCTTTCCTCTCCTCCCTTCCTTTACTTTCATCCTTCCTTTTCCTTTCCTCTCCCCCCTTCCTTTCATTCTTCCCTTCCCTTTCCTCTCCACCCTTCCCCCCTCCCCTCCCTTATTCTTTCCTCCTGCCCTTCCCTTCTCTCTCTCTCTCTCTTTTTTTTCCTTTTAGCAGATCATTTATGCTAAAAAGCTGAAGTCGTCTCATGGAAACGGCCCCGCTCTCTCTTTTTTGTTGTTTTTGCTTTGCTTCATTATATAAGCCACTTACTAGATTGCAGGATGGAGAAAACTGTTAAGGATTAACAAACCGACAGGATAAAATGACAGGGAAGTTTTTTTTAAAAAAAAAAAAAGAAGATAATAATCAACAACGGCCAATAACAGGAGGAATGACGTTTCGTGGGCCGTCATGCAGCACAAAACTGGCCCTGGATTGCAGCCAACTGCCTCCAGGAACTTGCTCTACACAACAATTACAGCACAAAATCACAAATATCCCCCCCACACACACACATAAGCCTATCTCTGTACATTTCCTCCATGCTTCTGCCTACGAGGATTTAATACTTGCAGCCACAGGATGGGGGCAATTGCTTCCCACAAGCTGTGTACTTCAGACAGACGGCTCTTATTCTTTGGGCAGAGACTACCTGGAACTAGCACAGACATGTCTCCAGCGTTCCTGGAAAGCTGTAGAAAAGAACCTCGGGGAAGAAAAGCCGCAACTGATAAGCAAAAATTATCAGCCCAGGGAAGGAATGGGGGGGCGTGGAAAGTGACTCAGAAGGGGCCCTCCCTGGTTTTCTGGAGAGCGGAAAGGAGGGAAGGAGAGAGAAGCGCTTTCAGAAATGCACAGGAGATGCTGTTACTGCCACCTTATAATAAAGGGAAGTTCTGACTTCCCGGTTTGGTTGCCTGTCTAGGTGAAAAACCAGAGAGGCTTCTCCCCACCAGCCTTATCCCCACAGGGGGTTGCTCTGATGGGCAGGAGCCTCCATCACTGGCTGCCTCCAGAGGTTGTGCGGGGCTCCATCACTGGAGGTTTTGAAGAAGAGACTGGACAGCCATTTGTCAGAGATGGTATAGGGCCGGGATGGCGAACCTATAGAAGACGTGCCAGAGATGGCATGCTCTGTAGGCAGGTGTGCCATCACCAGCTGTTCTTCTGGTTTCCAGTGCGCACATGAGCAGCGGCCAGCTGGTACTTGTGGGGGCCAGAACACCCGAAAATGGCGTGAAAAATGGCCAAAGAACAGGCCGTTTTTGGCCATTTTCAGGCTGGTTTTTTTGGGCCATTTTCAGGCTATTTTTGGGCCATTTTCAGGCTATTTTTGGGCCATTTTTAGGCCAAAAAACCAGGCTGTTTTCCGGGCCATTTTTGGCCATTTTTCAGCCATTTTCATGTTTTTGAGGCCAAAAACAACCCGGAAAGCTGCCAAAAACCAGGCATGCATGCCACGGCTAGCTGGCCTTCGGGTTTCCGATGCTCTGGCATGCACAAACACCAGATGGCTGGCGCTCCAGCAGTTCCGGTTTGGGCCCTTGGTGCCAAAAAGGTTTGCCATCACTGATATAAGGTCTCCTGATAGGTCTAGAAGACCTCTAAGGTCCCTTGCAACTATGTTATTCTATGTGTGACCTAAGGGTCTCTCTTACTGTTATCTTTTTTGCTGGATCTTATTATATTTATATGGAGCCTTATAAGAGATTGGACAGCCATTTGCCTGGAATGGAATAGGAGTCCCGGCTTGAGCAAGGGGCTGGACTAGTAGACCTCCGAGGTCCCTTCCAACCCTATGGTTCTATATTCAATGATACTGATACATTCCTACCATACACCCTGCTGTCGTTTCATAAGACTACGTTAAAGGGAGTCCTCGACTTACGACCACCATTGAGCCCGGAAGTTATGTCGCTAAGCGAGAATTTTTCTCAGTGAGTTTCGCCCCATTTTATGGCTTCGTCGGAAGGTCGCAAAAGGCGGACCCCGCGGGCCAGGGACGCAGCGACCGTCGTAAATGTGAATCTGTGGCCAACCATCTGAATGTTAATCACATGACCGACATGGAGATGCTCCAACGGGTTGTTAAGTGTGGGGGGGGGAAAAAACAACGGTCCCACGTCACTTTTTTTCCAGTGATGTTGTTAACTTCGAACAGTCCACTAAACAAACTTGTAAGTCGAGGACCGCCTGTAACTATTTTGCCTTTTTTTTTCTTTTGGTCCGTATCATTTTTTTTTAGAAGACTTATTTGTCTGGAACGACAAATCGGCTTGGACTAGATCAGGGGTCCCCAACCTTTACGGACCTCAGGGACCACTAAATTCATAATTTTAAATCCCGCCGACCGCCAATATGAATTTTTTTTTTAAAAAAAAGATAAAATAGTATTTAGCGCGATATAAGAAAACGCAAATTATTTTTCTACGGACCGCCAACGTTTTCTCGCGGACCAACCAGTTGGGGACCGCTGGAGTAGATGACCTCCAAGGTCCCTTCCAGCTCAGGATCCTGATTGACTGCCTCTGTGATTTTTCTCTATTTTGGCCCCCTTTTTTTAAGAGGGGGGGGATAAAATTTGTAAGGGATTTCTGACCTCCACCCAGACCCCCCCCCAAACTCTGATGGGGGCCCCCCCGCCCCTTTTTAGCTTGCAAAGGGCCAAGTTGGGGCTCATCCCTGGAAGGAGAGGGAGGGGGGGCAAGCAATAGCAGCCCCCACCCCTTGACTTATACCCCCCACAGAGGCCTCCATGCCCCCACTCATGGAAAGCCTGTCCCACCCTCCTCTTTCCCACCCTGCTGGCCCCGCCCCCGGCTGCAGGGGGTCTCCATAGCAACCTGCCCCCTCCCGGTCCCCTACCCCAGGCTTGCCTCCCCCCCACCGGGCTCCCCCCTCCCTCTCCCCCTTCGCTCCCTCCCACCCGCCGCTCTCATTTAGGGGGGTCGAACCTGCCGCCACCGGATCCCAGCAGAGCTCCTGGCCGGGGAGCTTCCGGCGCGGGGGCGTTGACGTCATCCCCCCGCGCGCCTGCGCGCGTCTCTAGAAAGGAGAGGAAGACGCTTCCGTCCATAGAGACGGAGAGGGCGGAGCGTCCTTTTCCCCGCGCGTCGGCCTTGGGTTATCGAGGTCCATCCGGAAAAGCCAGACTCGGACCTGGGGAAGCGGGGCGGGTGGGAGGTGGGGAAAAAAAAAAAAGGGGCAGAAATAAATTGAAAACGGATTTATCTATCCGAGTCCCCATTCCTTTTCCTAGAAAGGCCTCTACAGGACCGGATGCCGCTTCCTTTTTGAAGTCGACGGACTTCCGGTCCGGCGGCTTCTGGCCCCCGCTCGGAAACCGGATCCCGGAGGGTCTTTGGTTCCACCTTGCAAACCTTGCTGCACGTCTTGATTTGGGTCGGCGGGGAAGCGTTGGAATTAAAAAGGAGTGAGGGGGGTGGTGGAAAGGTGAGTGGGGGGGGGGGGCCCTCCGGGACAGCCTTTTTTTTTTTTTTTGCATGTGTTGCATGCTCTGGAAGGCCAATATTGTCCCTTTGGAGGGCTTTGCAAGAAGGTGGAATGGTTGCTTTGCCCAGATCCCTCCCTGGGTCGTTCCCCAACCTGGCGCCCTCTGCAGAGATCCGCATCTCAGTTCACTGAAGACGTATCTATTCTTTCGAGCAGGACTGGCATAACATGGGTTTTAAATTGGATTTTAAACGGGGTTTTATATCAGGTCATTTTAATTTGGCCATATTGAATCAAGTTTTTTAAATGGGTTTTATTGTATATTGTATTGTATTTTATCTGGCTGTTAACCGCCCTGAGTCCTTCGGGAGAAGGGCGGTATAAAAATTAAATTATTATTATTATTATTATTATTATTATTATTATTATTATTATTATTATTATTATTATTATTATTATTATTATTATTATTACTTTGTCAACCTGGGACTCCAGGTCCTTACAGGGTGGAAGGATGTTCCAATCGGAAGAGCCAGCCGTTGCCTCTGTTTGCGATGCCCAGCATTCCCTCCTCTTGGATGTGGCAGCTGATTCCCCAAAAGGGGAGAAAAAGCGGGGAACGGATGAAATCAATGCCAGCTTTCCCAAAATTAATGCACACCCCCGCCCCAAAAGAGTCTATATATAGCTCATCTTCCCGGAAGATTTCTGAGCAGAGAGACACGGAGATCGCAGGTTGCCAACCTCTTGGCATCCATGTCAGAAATGACAGTGAAAAGCTGCCCCTCTGCTCCTTCCCCCCCTCCAATATTACGTCAGTTTACATATAGATGAGATTGCTTCTCATCCCCCTGGCAGTTAAGAAGCGAAAAGAAAACTCCCCAACATCAGAAAAAGTGGTTTTTTGTTTTTTTTTCCAATCACAGGATTGAGCTGATTGGGTGGGCAAAAAAGCCTTAGGCGAGAAACCGATTTAAGGTCTAGTCAGTTTCAAGCCAGTTTAGAGAAGCAGTTTGGAATGATGATTGAAAAGGAGATCCATTGCATGGGGGTGGGGGGGTTATGTCAGACTGGACAAGGCTAGCCTATGTAGTGTCGAAGTGCAAGCGATTTGTGTGAGCTTTTGCGGAGGTGGGTTTCGGCAGGTTCTGACCAGTTCTGGAGAACCGGTAGCGGAAATTTTGAGTAATTCGGAGAACCGGTAGTAAAAATTCTGACTGGCCGTATCCCCATCTATTCTCTGCCTTCCGAGTCCCAGATGATCGGGAGGAAATGGGGATTTTGCAGTAACCTCCCCCTGGAGTGGAGAGGGAATGGAGATTTTACAGTATCCTTCCCCTGCCACACCCACCAAGCCACGCCACGCCCACCAAGCCACACCCACAGAACCGGTAGTTTAAAAAAATTGAAACCCACCACTGAGCTTTTGTCATGAACTTGCTGCTTGTAGATCTGAATCCTGAAATTCTGGGGTTTTTTTTAGAGAGAGATTTCTTCAGACTGCCATCAATGCTGTCCTCTAAAACATCATTTCCTCTTTATCTCATTCTTGCTTTTCCGGTTGGTCAGATAAGAGAAAGCAGAGGTCACCGTCTAAGTAAGGAGCTGTATGCCACGAAATTTCATTTTAATGTGTGCCGATTAGTGTACATTTAAAGTGACAATAAAGTTAGCTTAAGTCTTAAGAAAGAGATCGGGAAAGAGAATGACTGGCTGTAAAGATGATTATATGCCCTCGTCCTCAAAGCTATTCCAAGAATAAACCCACTGCAACTATCTCCATTTTGAACAAACCAAAGAACGGAGGCTGTGCGTCTTTTTCTGATGGGAAATTAAAATTAAAGAGCCAGCAGTTTATAACTTAAGGAAGCTAGTGATTTGAAGTCATATGATTTGCTTCTTCCTGTTTATCGTGGGGTTTTTTTTTTTCTTGTCTTTTCTCCCCACATTTCCTCATGATTCCAAGGGATTTAAGGCCAAGTTGCCCTATCATTAAGCGTCTTCTTTGGGGCACAGCCAGAGAGAATGGCTTCCGAGGAATACAGACCTCTTTTGGAGCCGAACCCAGAGGCGGAGTTGAATGCTGCTGGAAGACCTTCTCAATTGGAGATTTATTTGAGGTGTGTATGCA
Organism: Ahaetulla prasina; assembly: GCF_028640845.1. Taxonomy (NCBI): domain Eukaryota; kingdom Metazoa; phylum Chordata; class Lepidosauria; order Squamata; family Colubridae; genus Ahaetulla; species Ahaetulla prasina. The sequence goes on from NC_080554.1 coordinate 5,427,684, forward strand.
TTCCTGATAAGGGTGGCTCAGTGGCTAAGACGCCGAGCTTGTTGATCGAAAGGTCGACAGTTCAGCGGTTTGAATCCCTAGCGCCGTGTAACGGGGTGAACTCCCGTGACTTGTCCCAGCTTCTGCCAACCTAGCAGTTTGAAAGCATGTAAAAAAAATGCAAGTAGAAAAATAGGGACCACCTTTGGTGGGAAGGGAACAGCGTTCGGTGCGCCTTTGGCGTTGAGTCATGCCAGCCACATGACCACGGAGACGTCTTCGGACAGCGCTGGCTCTTCGGCTTTGAAATGGAGATGAGCACAGCCCCCTAGAGTCGGGACTGACTAGCACATATGTGCGAGGGGAACCTTTACCTTTATGTATTCCTGCTTCTGAAATGATCAGTTGAATTGGTGAGCTGCCCAAAGTAGAAATTGGATGGATGGATGGATGGATGGATGCAGAGGTGGGATTCAGACTGGTTCAGACCAGTTCGGGCAAACCAGTAGTGGCGACCTACGGATGGGCCTGCCCACCTGCCCGGGCACATTCCTGTCCTATATTGCTGTGTTTTTGACATCACATGCATGTGTGGATGGTGTGCATGAGTGAATTGCCATGTTGCTTGACGTTGCTCACCTGTGTGGATGGCGCGCATGAGTGAATTCTGTTCCCCGGTAGAACAGTCCCTTTGGCCCCAAACTGATATTTACCCCCGATTTGTCTCATCCTTGTTTCTCTCTCACAGCAAAGTCCAAAACCACAATCTCTACTTGGCAACTTTCGCCGCTGTCTTAGGACCGCTAAGTTTTGGTTTTGTCCTGGGCTACAGCTCGCCGGCTATCCCTAGTTTGAAGCAAAGCCACAACCCGGAACTAAGACTAGACGACACGCAAGCGTCATGGTTTGGGGTGAGTTGCCGCAAGGACTTGTGGGCCAATCAGACTCCCCCCCCCTTGAACCCGCCATTTCATTTCTCTCCTTTTCTCATTTTTCTTCCCTTTCTTTTTGGCAGTCTGTGGTCACGCTGGGGGCCGCAGCTGGCGGGACACTTGGAGGATACGTGGTGGACAAAATTGGCCGGAAACTTAGCCTTATGCTCTGCGCGATCCCATACGTGTTTGGTTTCTTGATCATCGTCTCGGCCCAAAACATCTGGATGCTTTATCTGGGACGGCTGCTGTGTGGCTTGGCCAGTGGTGTCACATCCTTGGTAGTTCCGGTAAGGGCAGGGGTGCTATTCAGCAGGTTCTGGAGAACTGGTAGTGGTAATTTTGAGTAGTTTGGACAAGCGGCAAATACCGCCTCTGGCTGGCCCCAGAGTAGGGTGAGAATGGGGATTTTGCAAGATCTTTCCCCCAGGAGTGGGGAAGGAATGGGAATTTTGCAGTATCTTCCCCTGGAGTGGGGTGGGAATGGGGATTTTGCAATATCCTTCCCCCAGGAGTGGTATGGGAATGGATATTTTGCACTATCCCCCAGAAGTGGGGAGGAAATGGGGATTTTGCAGTCTCCTTCCCCTGGAGTGGGGAGGGAATGGGGATTTTGCAGTATCCTTCCCCTGGAGTGGGGAGGAAATGGGGATTTTGCAGTATCCTTCCCCTGGAGTGGGGAGGGAATGGGGATTTTGCAGTATCCTTCCCCTGGAGTGGGGAGGGAATGGGGATTTTGCAGTATCCTTCCCCTGGAGTGGGGAGGGAATGGGGATTTGGCAGTATCCTTCCCTTGGAATGGGGAGGGAATGGGGATTTGGCAATATCCTTCCCCTGCCACACCTACCAAGCCACACCACGCCCACCAAGCTTCAGCCACAGAACCGATAGTAAAAAAAAAAAATGAATTCTACTCCTGGGTAAGGGGCATCATGTGTCAGTCTTTTGCCAGAGTGATTTCCCCGCAGGATAAGAGCAAATTCCTACTGCTAAATCGGCCATAGCAGCTGAGAAGGTGCAAGCTGTCAGGCCTGGAAACCATACTAGGCCTTAGGTTTCCGGACGCTGCCACATTTTTCCCCTGAGGGGAAGAAGGGGGGTTGAGGGGTATGGTAACATTATTCAAGCGGTCAAAGTCGGATTGTGTTCGCATCTGCAGAAGGAGTGGCAAAAAAAAAATCTTCAACCAAAATCTTCAACCCAAAATCTTCAACCAAAAACTGTCTACTATTGACCTCACCCCATTCCTAAGAGGACTATAAGGGGCGTGCATAAGAGCACAAAAGTGCCTACCGTTCCTGTCCTATTGTTCCCTTCATTATATCAAATTAATATAGCTGATGCATATTTTTTTACATATATATATATATAATAGAATAGAATAGAATTTTTATTGGCCAAGTGTGATTGGACACAAGGAATTTGTCTTGGTGCATATGCTCTCAGTGTACATAAAAGAAAAGATACGTTCATCAAGGTACAACATTTACAACACAATTGATGGTCAATATATCAATATAAATCATAAGGATTGCCAGCAATAAGTTATAGTCATACAGTCATAAGTGGAAAGAGATTGGTGATGGGAACTATGAAACGATTAATAGTAGTGCAGATTCAGTAAATAGTCTGACAGTGTTGAGGGAATTATTTGTTTAGCAGAGTGATGGCCTTTGGGAAAAAACTGTTCTTGTGTCTAGTTGTTCTGGTGTGCAGTGCTCTATAGCGTCGTTTTGAGGGTAGGAGTTGAAATAGTTTATGTCCAGGATGCGAGGGATCTGCAAATATTTTCAAATGTATTTTTTTTTTTTTATTTATTTTATTTTTTTTTTTTAAATATTTGCAAATGTATATATATGTAGGTCTTTGGTTGTTCGGGTTTTCTCCCGTGTAAAATTAGAAGTGTCTTGGCGACGTTTCGATGAAGTCTCATTCGTCATCTTCAGGCTTCAGCCGTGCTTTTGCTCCCAGAAGCACGAAGCTGAAGCCTGAAGATGACGAATGAGACTTCGTCGAAACGTCGCCAAGACACTTCTAATTTTACACGGGAGAAAAACCGAACAACCAAAGACCTACATACAAACACCCGTGAAAACCTCAGAAAACATATATATATATTCTTCATGATATGTTGTTTTATTTACGACAATATTTGTGTATACTGTTGTGACAAAATGAAATAAAATAAAAAATAAAAAAAATAAGAGGTTTCGAATAAAGTGGAAGAACGTTGGACCATGTGACCGGCAAAGGGGTTAGCGGGTGGGACTCTTGGGGTTTGTATAACTGGGAAAAGAATCCGGAAGTTTCAGTTTTGGAATTTCACTCATCATGTGCCAGTTGCCTTATGCTAGTTGCCTTAAGAACTCTGAAAGGCAATGGCTTCTGAGGTTTTTTTTATGCAGAGGAGGTTTTTCTGGATACAGGAATAGGGGAATTCTCCAAATAATCTAAGCTGCCTCGTGTTGAGTTGAAGTCAACTGATCCTTGTCTTTGAAACTCATTTTTGTTCCTTCTTTTCAAGGCAAGATGGGAAAATAGGAGAACTACCAGTTTTAACGGGAAGATGAGGGCGACAGTAAGATTCCATGAGCTGCCTTGGTCTTCTCCGTCTTCTCGGTGGTTAATTTAACCTTTCTTGCTTATGTCTTAGATTTATATATCCGAAACGTCTCACTCCAGGATCCGAGGAGTCCTTGGCTCCTGCGTTCAGCTGATGGTGGCGACTGGAATCCTGGGAGTTTACCTAGCAGGTCACGTCCTGGCTTAAGTTGCATTGTTAAATCCAGACTTGGACGGAGGGAGGTGTTTTGTCCCATCTGCCCCGGAAGGAAATGTGAGGAAGGAAAGGGAAGGGAGGAAGGAAAAGAGAAAAAGAAACAAAAGAGAAAGGAGGGAAAGAGGAAGGAAGGGAAGGAAGGAAGAAAAAAAAGAAAAGGAAAGAAAGAAAAAAGAAATATGAGGGAGGGAAGGGAGGAAGGAAGAAAGAAAAAGGAAAGGAGGAAGGGAGGAAGGAAGAAAAGAAAGGTAAGGAGGGAGGAAGGAGGAAGAAAGGAAGGAAAGGAGGAAGGAAGGAAGGAAAAGAAAAAAAGGAAAGAAAGAGAAAGAAAGAAAAAAGAAGGGTAGGGGAGGGAGGGAGGAAAGGGAGAAAATGAAAGAAAAGGAAGAAAAGAGGAAGGACGGAAAAGAAAGAAAAAGAAAAGGAAAGAAAGAAAGAAAGAAAGGTAAGGGAGGGAGGAAAGGGAGAAAGAGAGAAAGAAAAAGGGAAGGAAGGAGGAAGAAAGGAAAAGAAAGAAAGAAAAAAGGAAGGAGAGAAAGATAAGGGAAGGAGGTAAGGGAGAGAGAGAGAAAGGAAGGAGGAAGGAAGGAAGGAGGAAAAGAAAAGAAAGAAAAAGAAAAGAAAAAGAAAGGTAAGGGAGGAGGAAGAAGGAAGAAAAGAAAGAAAAGGAAGAAAAGAGGAAGGACGGAAAAGAAAGAAAAAGAAAAAGGAAAGAAAGAAAGAAAGAAAGGTAAGGAGGGAGGAAGGGAGAAAGAGAGAAAGAAAAGGAAGAAAGGAAGGAAGGAGGAAAAGAAAAAGAAAGAAAAGGAAAGAAAGAAAAGGAAGGAGGAAAGAGGAAGGAAGGAGAGAGAGAAAAGGAAAGGAAGGAGGGAGGGGAGGAAGGAAGAAAGGAAAAAAGAAAAGATAGAAAAAAGAAAGAGATAAGGGAGGGAGGGGAAGAAGGAAGGAGGGAGGAAGGAAGGAAGGAAGGAGATTGAAGGGGGGAAAAGTGGGTAACAGGGCACCTGTTACGTCATTTTCATCCTGAAAACCCAAAGAAAGCGATCGCTAAATTTTCACTTAAAAAATAGAACGAACGAACAACCAACAGGATAGCGATTTTAAAAAGCCACCCTAGATAAAAGACCCATTTTTGAACCTAGGATGTCTCTCTTGGCATGCTGCCACCTCTGAGTGCCACTTCTGAGGAGGACCCCGCTGGTCCTTCTGTGTCCCCCTGAGCCACCTGCAACAGTTCCAAGCTGTTGGATAAAACACTAGATATTCCTTGACTCCATCCTTTCCTTTCACGCCCTCGGGCGGCCCTAAAAAACAGCTCTTCCTCCTTCCGTCCCACAGGCATGGCTCTGGAGTGGCGTTGGCTGGCGGTGCTGTGCTCCATCCCTCCCTGTTTCCTGCTGGGGCTCATGACTTTCATGCCCGAAACCCCGCGCTTCTTGCTACGCCAAAATCAGCAGTCGGAAGCCATCGCGGCTTTGCAATTCCTGCGGGGCCCTCTGGTGGATCACGAGTGGGAATGCCGGGAGATTGAAGCCAACGTCCACCAACAGGTGACAAAAGAATCCACCAGGTTGCCTCTTTATTTAAGCCTTCATTTTTGTTGCACTTTTTTAAAAAAAATTACCATGTTTCCCCAAGGTCTTAAGGACTTCGCCAACTTCCCGACCTTCGAACCTTTCGCCGCAAGCTTAAGACACATCTATTTATTTGCGCAGGACTGGACTAGATTTTAAATTCGAATTGGTTTTAATGGGGATTTTATTATTTTTATTATCATTTTAATTATTCGGCCAATTATAATAAGTTTTTTAATGGATGTTTTATTTGTATTTATATGTATATTTTTATCTGGCTGTGAACCGCCCTGAGTCCCTAGGGAGATAGGGCGGTATAAAAATACGAAAAATAAATAAATAAATAAATAAATAAATATTAATTTTTCCTCCAAAAGACGCATTAGGGCTTATTTTCTGGTTAGGGCTTATTTTGGGGGAAATGCGGTACTAAAAAGCACCCATCCGGGTGACAATCTTAACTGGAGTTTATTTTGGGGGTAGGGCTTATATTAGGAGCATCTTGGAAAAATCATGCTAGGACTTCTTTTCTGGTTAGCTCTTATTTTGGGGAAAGAGGGCAGTTTTCCAAAATAGAAAATACAAAGAAAAATTCAAAAGAAGTATTAGGAGGAGGGGGAGGGGAAAAAGGAAAAAAAAGAAAATAATAAGCCTTCCTTAAAATACAATTCTCCTAAATTGGTTAAGATGCCAGCTCTGGATATATACTCTGAAATTATTATTATTATTATTAAATTTATTTGCTGCCTGTCTCGCCATGGGGCGACTCTAGGTCAGGGGTCTCCAACCTTGGCAAAGCTGGCTGGGGAATTCTGGGAGTTGAAGTCCTCCAGGCTTAAAGTTGCCATGGTTGGAGACCCCTGCTCTAGGCGGCTCGCAGCCATTAAAAAATAAATAAATGAAGAAATACAGTTTAAACAAAGCGAAAGTAAAATACAGGCTTGTCCTTGACTTAACGGTCACCACTGAGCGTCAAAATTTCTGTTGCTAAGGGAGACCGTTGCTAAGTGAACTTTGCTCCGTTTTGCAACCTTCCCAACCGACCAACCTAACCATGGCTGTTGTGAATCGCTGCGGTTAAGTTAGTCACACCGTTATTGAGTGAATTTTTTTTTTATTTGCATTTATATCCCCCCCTTCTCCAAAGACTCAGGGCGGCTTACACTATGTTAGCAATAGTCTTCATTCTATTTGTATATTTATATACAAAGTCAACTCATTGCCCCCAACAATCTGGGTCCTCATTTTACCTACCTTATAAAGGATGGGAGGCTGAGTCAACCTTGGGCCTGGGTGGGACTTGAACCTGCAGTAATTGTAGGCAGCTGCTGTTAATAACAGACTGCATTAGCAGTCTGAGCCACAGAGGCCCAGAATCTGGCTTCCCCATTGACTTTGCTTCTCGAAAAGGTCTCAAAAGGAGGAATCATGTGACCCCGGACGTTGCAACTGTCATAAGTACATGCCAGTTTCCAAGTCTCCGAATTTTGTTCATGCAAGTATGAAGACGCCGCAGTGGTCTGATGTGTGCCAGGCCCCGTTTTTCAGTGCCGTCACGACTTTGAACGATCCCTAAATGAACTGTTTTGTAAGTCGAGGACTACCCGTCTGTTCCTTTGCAGCAAGAAATGAGCATCGCCGAGTTCAAGAACCCCTCCATCTACAAGCCGTTCCTGATTGGAATAGCCATGATGTTCTTCCAGCAAGCATCCGGCATCAACGCCTTGATGTTTTATGCCGAAACGATCTTCGAAGACGCCAACTTTAAGGTGAGGAAGTTCACTCTGGATCGTTTCTCCTGGGCTATCCCGGCTGATGTCTTTCGGCTCCGTTCGATTTGAATTTGGGGTGGTGGAACGACACCCCTTGGTCGTATTGACCAAAACAAATCACACAGGTAGTCAATCAGAATAAAGCTGGAAGACCTCCAAGTTCTTCTTGGAGGTTTTCTAGTCCAACCCCCTGCTCAAGCAGGAGACCCTGTACCATTTGAGACAATCGGTGGTCCAGTCTCTTCTTAAAAACCTCCAGTGATGGAACTCCCACAACTTCTGGTGGCATGCTGTTCCACTGGTTAATTGTCCTCGCTGTTAAGACATTTCTCCTTAGTTCTAAGTTGCTTCTCTCCTTGATTAGTTTCCATCCGTTGCTTCTTGGCCTCTTTCTGTTGCTTTGGAAATTAATTTGACCCCCTCATCTTTGTGGCAGCTCCTCAAATAATGGAAGATTGCTATCCTATCACCCCTGGTCCTTATTAGACTAGACATTGTTCCAAAGGACATTTCCTTAACTTACAAAGTCCTTGTGTCAGGCCTGAAAGCCATCTTTTGCATTGGACTTTCAGGCCTGCCACATTTACTACTGTGGGAAACTGGGAGGGGAGATTATATCGAGTATGGGAAATAGGTAGTCAAAATAACATTCCTTTCTTAGAGAGTCAAGGACATTTTGCCCTGCACCTGGAGGGGTGAGACTGTGAGGCCTCTCCAGTTGGGACGGTGCATGGACTGAACCACGTGATGGATATGTGGGTGCTGGGCAGGGACTTGGACTTTCTTTTGGGTGGGGGAAACCTGGAAGCTTTCAGATTCGGGTTTTCCCAGATGTGACAATATGACATCTAATAGAATGGAACTTTGAGGAAACTCTAAGCCTCGGAGTTTTCTTTCATTGGGGGTGTTGCTTGTAACTTTGAAGGGTTTTTAAGTTGAGTATCTGTCCTTTTCCTAAAAGGCCCCAAAAAGCTTCCTTCCGTGTTCTTTGTGCGTTCCAGAACAGCAGTGCTGCTACCGTCATCGCTGGCTCCATCCAAGTTGTCTTCACAGCAGTGGCCGCTCTCATTATCGATAAAACTGGACGAAAAATTCTTTTGATCATCTCAGGTAGGAAGGAAGGGCTGGTGGTCTTTCCCCAAGTTTTGAGTCCCATCCCCACCCCTCAAAAAAATTAAAGCAGGCGTGGGATTCAAAACTTTTAGCAACCGGTTCTCTGCCCAGTTGCTGAGTGGGCATGGGCCACTCCTGCACCACAGTTGAGGGGGGCATTTTTGCCCTCCCCAAGTTCCGGAGGCTTTCCTCAAGCCTTCGGAAGGATGAAAAACAGCCTCTCCCGGGCTCTGGAGGCCCTCTGGAGGATGGAAATAGTCCCACTTCTGGAACTTTCAGAAGGCCCATTTTTCGCCCTCCCCAGCCTCCGGAGGCTTTCTTTGAGCCTCCAGAAGGCCGAAAACAGCCTCCCCTGGGCTCCGGAGGCCCTCTGGAGGCTGGAAACGGGCTCATTTCTGGACTTCTGGGAGGCCCATTTTTCGCTCTCCCAGAGCCTCCGCGTGGGCGCTGCACTTACCTGGCATCTAAAACAGGCCGCGTGGAGACTCCTGGGAGGGGTGAGGCAAGGTGGATGAGGCCAGCCAGCCCTTCCAACTACCGGTTCAGCGAACCAGATATAACATTAGCATCCAATTCGCCCGAACCGGTCCGAACTGGCTGAATCCCACCCCTGGGGGTTAACCTTCTGCTCTCTCTTTCTCTCCCGCTCCCGTCCCTAGGAGTGATCATGGCTGCCAGCGATGCGGTGTTTGGGATCTATTTCAGAATTACCGTCCCCAGCCCCAACAATTCCTCCTATCTCCAGTTGCCGAACGCCCCCCTTATGGAGGAAGGACACCCCCTGGCCTGGTTAGCAGTGCTGAGCATGAGTTTCTTCATTATGGGTGAGCGAGAGTCTTGCAGCAGTGGTGGTTCTAGAAAAAAGAGGGAATCCCGTCATCTGGAGTTGTTGGGTAGTGGGGTTGATCCTGGAACTTTCCCAGCAGCTTTCAATTCTCAGATGTTCTGGCCCTGCCAGAAAATGACTTGGAAAGTGAGGGGGAAGGGCCATCAGGACTTACCTCGGGAGCACCGGCTTCCCTGGCTCAGCTCCAGGAGCCAGAAGCAGGCCAAGCGAAAGAGATAAAGAGGCCTCCTTCTCCTGACTCTTTCCCCCCCCCAGGCCACGCCTGCAGACCCAGCTGATGGCAATCAGGCCTGGCAGGACCCTAGGTTTCGTAGGCAGGAGAGGCGGGAACAACAGAAGCAGGGGTGGGGCAGGCCTAGGAAGTGCTGAGTCATGGAGCCACACCCCACAGGATATAAAACCAGCGAGGGCTGCTATGCCTCTTCGTGGCAGGCAAATCAACTGCTTAATTAAGAGCTGAAGTACTGTTTGTTCCTGGGTGACTCATCGGCATCAAGGGAGATAACAGAGTCGCTTGGCAGACGCTCACTAGTTTGCTGCCAAAGCTGATAGTGCCGGCTAATTAAGCCATCGCTCGGACGGAGGCGAGGGGGGACAGAACATATATTCTGTATCTTGCAATTTGTTGATTTATAACTTCTATCCTGGCGCCTAAGCACCCTGGCATTTTTGCATCTTTTGGGGAATGTAAGGTTTGTAATGTAATGATTGGCTGAATCCACATTGGACCGTCGGGTGAGGTTTCTTAATTCCTTTTATTTTAACTGTATGGCTTGAAGGCCCTCGGAGCCTGCTTTCTTTTCGCCCTGCTATCACCTCTATTCAATAAAAGGTTCTTTTTGAAATGCCAAGTTTCAAGAGTCTTTCCTTTCTTGAATAAGGGGGAGAGGCTGGGCCTTATACCATCAATCCATTGCTAAGTAGGGCTATCATGTTTCCATTGCCTGATCTGACAGTCTCGTTTTGCTGTTCTGCCACCCACAGGTTTTGCCTTGGGTTGGGGTCCCATCCCCTGGCTGATGATGTCTGAAATATTTCCCCTGAGGGCCCGAGGAATCGCCAGCGGGGCCTGTGTCCTCACCAACTGGCTCATGGCTTTCCTGGTCACCAAGGAGTTCCACGACCTCACGGTAAACGAGGGTGACGTCAGCACAGCAGCGGGAATCCCAGCTGGCCTCTGCAGGAGAAGTGGGACAAACGTCATTGGCTGGGGGGAAGGTCCTTCGGTTGATCTTGTTGGGCTTTGGTCCCGAGATGCTTCATGATGGTTTTGATCTGTTAAGTGTTGTGGCCCGCCAGCGGCCAGCGGAGCTGGGAGCAGAGTCAGACAGTGAGAAGGTTGGGGAGAAACTTGGGCCAGTTCTGGGGGCTGGGAAAAGCTCGGACGAGGGCTCTGCATCGGAGGCAGAGAGGGAGATAGCAGCGAGGCAGAGGAACAGCTAGAGCCCGTTCCCAGTGTGTGCATGCGCAGAGCTGCCAGAAGACAAGAACAACTCAGGAAGCAGGGTCGACTTGGGAGTAAAGCCATGTCTTGGAGGTTGTTGGCCCCTCCCATAGGAAATAAAAGAGGAGTAAATGGGGAGGGGGCTTTTGCAGGAAACAATTCATTCGCTCAGTGACTCTGAGAGACACTGCCAAGTTACTCTGTGTTTGGAAACAAGTTATGTGGCGGCTTGTCAAACAAGATTAAGGTGTGTGGAGAAATATCCCTCTGCAAAACTGTTTGGACCAACCTTGCTGAATGTGAATGAACATAATTCACAGTCGTGTAAATAAAAGAGGCTTTGCTGGGACCAGTTCCTGCCTCCTGCTTGTTAAGGGAGCCTAGGTCAGAACAGTTTGGGGAAGGGAAATGCCGAGAGAAAGATCAAGTAGATTTGTAACAAGTCAGATGACTGGCCTGCTAATTCTAGCCACCTGGAGCTATTTATAAAAATAATAAAGGCACAGTAGTAAATAGGAATGCGGGTGGCTCAGGGGCTAGGACGCTGAGCTCATCGATCGAAAGGTCGACAGTTCAGCGGGTCGAATCCCTAGTGCTGCCGTGTAACGGGGTGAGCTCCCGTTCCTTGTCACAGCTTCTGCCAACCTAGCAGTTCGAAACCATGTAAAAAAATGCGAGTAGAAAAAATAGGGACCACCTTTGGTGGGAAGGTAACAGCGTTCCGTGAGCCTTTGGCGTTGAGTCATGCCGGCCACATGACCATGGAGACGTCTTCGGACAGCGCTGGCTCTTTGGCTTTGAAACGGAGATGAGCACCGCCCCCTAGAGTCGGGAACGATTAGTACATATGTGCGAGGGGAACCTTTACCTTTTAGTAAATAAATAAAATTATTTAGCCCAACGTCTTCCTCTTGGTGTCTGCCTGTGATCCAGCACTGCAGTTTCCACAACCGTCTGTAGAAAAGGTTTAGATGGAGCTGTTATCCATGCTCTGAAACGTAGCTCTTCCCTTTTTCGTCTCAAGACACAAACACACACAAACAGACACACCGCGTTTCAGAAAAGGTGCAGTTGCATAAGAACAATACATTTCTCGGATGTGTGTGGAAGGAGACCCATGGTGGCATCAGAGGTGGTATTCAACAGGTTTTCGAACCGGTTTGCCTGAACTGGTAGCGGAAATCATGGGTGTGCCCCCTCCCCCTAGGCCATCCTATTTAGGCACATTTTTATGGCTGCGCACACGTGTGGACAGCAAAACACTTGTGTGGAAGGCTGGGCACATGCGTGGATGGGGCCCGTGCAAGAGAAGTGTTCACAAAAGCACACATTTGCGAACCGCTAGGGAAAGTAAGTGAATAGCACACCTGGGTGGCATCTAAAGGTAGTTTTGGCCATCTTCTATGAACTTTCCCCAATTGGGGTGCGCCACCCATTGTCATTTCTCATCAGACGGGCGGCCGTCTAAATTGGGTTAAGAAATAGAATTAACGGAGCATTATCCCGGCCTTGCCAGGTGGTGCAGCTCACGCCGGGCCCTTACCCGAATCCCATGCCTTGCCCCAAAATTAACCCAACTTCCTTCTTTTTTGTCCAGGTTCTCCTAACCTCTTATGGGACCTTTTGGTTATTCTCGTCTATCTGTTTGCTCAACGTGATCTTCACCGTCGTCTGCGTTCCCGAAACGAAAGGGAAAAGTCTAGAAGAGATCGAGGCGCTTTTTCGCAGGCCGCATTAGGACTTCGGCACACGATATTTTCATTTTTAATCGTGGATTTCACTCAATCGGTGGCGAAGACATTGATTGGGGAGGCCAAAAGCCTTCTGTTCTTTTCATTTTCCGAGGAGATTGATCCATGAAGATTGCGTCATGGTTCTGGCCAGTTCCAGTTTTTGGAACTAGAACTTTTCCTCTCACCGAGAGGGCAGGAAAATGTCCTTAATGAAAGCGGTGCTACTTTTTGGTGATTTGCAGGCCCAGGGGGCTCAGATCTCCTAACGTAAATCTTCCGACACTGGAAACAAGGATCCTGTTTAGAGTGTGGCTTCAATAAATAACCGTTAAAAAAACCACTACAGTAACTGAGCCGTTTGTATCTTTACGGAGTTTGGAAACGAGAGACGAGGGTGGTGTAACTTCTGTTATGTAAATAAACCGTCCTTGGACCCGTTTGGTAAAGAAATATAAAAAGCATGATTGAGAGAACGGATGTTGTGACCCAGGCCCAAGTAATTAGTAATAAACTTAGTCCGTGAAAAAAAGAAAACTTTATTCAAACAGCTGGGAATGACTTCATTCCCAGCTTCGTTCAACTCAAAGTAAAACAAATGCCTCCCAACACAAATTCCTCAGTCCTATCGCAGACCTCGGTCCAATTAGGCAAACTGCTAAAGGCCCTTCCTGGCAAACGTCCAGAAGCCACAAAAACAAAGACGTACACGAAGCAGAAGACGAAGCAGAAGACGCAGCTATAACTTTGTTTTCTGGCAAAGCCCAAACACCGTTGCTGGTCTGTTTTAAGCCTTATGGGAGGGACCAATCATCTCTTGGCCTTACTCCTGAGTCGTCCTCTTTGCTTGAGCTGCTCTTGCCTTCTGGCAGCTCTTCTCATGCGTGTATTAGGAACAGGCTCCTCCTGTTCCTCTGCCTCACTACTATCAGTCTCTGGAGGCTCTGGAGTCTGCACCTCACTTCCCGATGGTCTCACCTCAGCCTCATCGCTGTCCAACTCCGTTGCCAGCTCCTTAGGCTGCTGACGGACCACAACAACGGAAAACTGTGTTCGATAGCTGAAGGAAAGGCTGAAGATAGAAAGCAGATAAGATTGCATTAAAAAAAAAACTGGAAAGGATGCCGCACAGAAAAAGGTCAAGATTTGCTCTGACGTGCCCCGGAATACAAACGCAGAATAGTCGACTGGATTTGAAGGAGGCGAATTCCAGTTGCATTGCTGGTCAGGATGGTTTGGGGGAGGGAACAGCAAACTCGGAGCAGTGGGTGCTCCATCGCTGGAGATTATCAAGAAAAGATTTGTCAAACGCTTGTGCAGGAGTGTGTATGGTCCAGCGGTGGAGTTGCCAATATTCATACCACCAGTTCGCCACACACACGCTTGCTTCGTGTGCGCACGTTTTGTGTATGTGCCTGGCCTTCCGTGCATGCGCCCATCCTTGAAAATGTGCTTAAATAGGACGGCATAGAGCTGGGGCAGGTGAGCGGACCCACCTGCGATCTCTGTTATCGGTTCGCCCAAACCGGTACGAACCATCTGAATACCACTGTCAGTTTTGGAAGGCAGTTTTCTTTTTGCTTCTTAACTGCCACATATTTTAGCTGGGGAAATTGGGAGGGGGTTATTGTTGGAGCGGTAGAAAGTTAGTCATAACAACATTCCGTATTCAAGGACTTTTGCCTGCGTCTGATGTAGACTGCCTGAAGACTGTATCCCATTGAGTGTGAAGAGTGGATTGGACAATATGATGAACTTGTGGGTGTGGGGCAGAGCTGTGAACTGTCAACTGGGTGTGGAAAACCCGGAAGCTTTCAATTTCGGGTTCTCCCAGCTGTGCCAACATGACATCTCGAATAAATTGGAACTTTGAGGAACCTCAAGCCTCGGAGCTTTATTTGGTTGGGGGTGTTCCTTGGAACCCTGACAACCACCTCCATACCAGATCTCCTGGCTGGGTTGATCTTGATCTGAAATCCATAAAAGTAACATGGATGTCGGAGAGAGAATGGCCGAGCGAGGGGGAGGCGTCAAACAGGGAATTAGCCTGGAATCCCTATGTAGCCACAAGAGGGCGGAATCTGACCCCTTCGTTGAATACTGTTGAACTTGATTTAGCCTTTAGGTGCAGTCAGGGGACACGGTGGCTCAGTGGCTAAGACGCTGAGCTTGATGATCGAAAGGTGGGCAGTTCAGCGGTTCGAATCCCTAGCGCTGCGTAACGGGGTGAGCTCCTGTGACTTGTCCCAGCTTCTGCCAACCTAGCAGTTCGAAAGCACGTAAAAAAATGCAAGTAGCAAAAATAGGGACCACCTTTGGTGGGAAGGGAACAGCGATCCGTGCGCCTTTGGCGTGGAGTCATGCTGGCCATATGACCACGGAGGCGTCTTCGGACAGCACTGGCTCTTCGGCTTTTTTTTTTTTTATTGAAAGAGTTTTAAAAAACAAAAACATTTCCCCCCTTTTTCCCCCCTCCCTCCCAAAAAAAAAACCCCTTCCCCCCTCCCTCCCCCCCCCGGCTTCCCGGGTCAATCACAAGGTATTGTTATACATAAACCAAACATAGAATAAAATTTTCCCTTCCAATCCAAATAACCACATCCAAAGCTTTTCATCTCCCAACCCCCTCCCCATTACATAAAATAACTTTCTAATTATTCAAAGGCAATCTGATATTTCTTAATCTGATATCTGTTTTGTAGATAATCAATCCATTTTTTCCATTCAATTAAATATCTTTCCTGCATATTGTCTTTTAAAAACGCTGAGATTTTAGCCATCTCAGCCAAATTAATAACTTTCAGTATCCATTCTTCTATTGTAGGTATCTCTTCTTTCTTCCAGTATTGTCCAATCAACAGTCTTGCTGCTGTTATTAAATTCAGAATCAATTTAGTCTCAATCCCTGTACAATCCTTTATAATTCCCAAAAGGAAAAATTGTGGCAGGAACTTTATCTTCTTCTTCAGTACATTTTGAATAATCCACCAAATACAAAAATCTACTTGAATTTATAGGATTTGTTAAAATAACCACTACATCATCTGCAAAAGCTCTAACTTTGTACTCATATTGTCTAATCTTAATTCCCTCTATTTTCGTTAATTCTCGTATTTTATCTAATAATGGTTCCAGAGTCAAAACAAACAATAGTGGTGATAAGGTACATCCCTGTCTCGTTCCTTTCGCAATCTTAATAACTTCTGTCAAACTACCATTTATTATAATCTGTGCTGTTTGTTCTCCATAAATCGCTCCCAGAAGCACGAAGCTGAAGCCTGGAGCCTGAAGCGTGGAGTCATGCCGGCCACATGACCACGGAGACGTCTTCGGACAGTGCTGGCTCTTCGGCTTTGAAACGGAGATGAGCACCGCCCCCTAGAGTCTGGAATGAGTAGCAAATATGTGCGAAGGGAATTTTAACTTTTAAGATTCCTGTTTGTAGGCTCAAGCAATAAAAACAGCTTCCTTTTGAGCACTGTTCATTTCCCCAGGGGAAATTGTGAGGATACATGGTCAAATGTGGCCCCAGGAAAAAAAGGATCAGGATGTGTGTGTTGTGTGTGTGTATTCACAAAAGGCGAAAGGTGTATTTTTCTCTCCTCTTCGGTATTCAAAAGTTCAGGGAGGAGCGAGAACAGTTCTGAGGCGCTCGTGAATTACAAGCACACTCCAGGGGAAGAAACCAAGGATAAAACCGCATTATCAAATGTCATAAATATTTATTACATATCAAGGAAGGAAAAAAAAAATACCCCAACAGTTGATTTTTTTTACAGCTGTGAAAGTCTATGGAACTTTCAGAACAAATGTTTGCCATTATATTCAAAGTATGATTCTCTCGCGCGCTCTTGCTCTCTCTGTGTTTTTTTGTTTTTTTTTACAAGCTTTGAAAACACACAGGAAGAAGAAGAAGAAAAAAAAAGGAAAATAATACATTATTTACTCATAGCATTGAAAAAACAATGGCCAATACAATTAAGTTTAAGACACTTGGTGGTATAATTTAAACTTTTGAGACTGACAAGAGGAGAAGCCACAGGCTGACAGCACAGAATCATTGAAAAGTACAAAATCCTAGTTAAGAGTTAACAGTCAAAGGGGCACAATCCAGCAAACAAAGTTAGGTGTGAGTAAAGCCATGATCTGAGAGGCGTCGAGAAGGGGGAAGGGGCAGGAATGGGAGATTTAAGCCCCAAAAAAAGATTTCGGGTGATTTAATTCTCTGATCGACCCATGGAGCATGGCGTGGTGAAGAGACCATTCCACTTTTAACTTGTATCAAAAGTGAGGGTTGTTTTTTTAAATTTTTGAAATAAATAATTATTTTTTGGGTGGGGGCAAAAAAAGGCAACTGGGTTGATATTTTGAGGGGGTGGGGAGGAAAAAAGAGGTTTCGCTTCCTATCCTGGAAGCTTCATCCGTTCTATTGGACGGTTGCAGGAGATGGAAGGGCAAGGGATTGACAGCCGAGATGAATTGGGGGAGGAGGGGGAACGGCAGGTTCTGACAGGATAGCGGGTGAGGGGATGTGTGAGAATGGGAAAGTTGTGTTTTCTTTGTGGTTACCTGGCCTTGACACTCCCCAAGAGCCGTTGTGGTTACTCGGGGTTTTATCTGTGACCTCAGGGTCCACCTGGGTGACTTTGGGCCAGTTACTCGCTCTCAGCTTTGGGAAGAAAGAGGCGAGTTCTGAAATCTTGCCAAGAAAATTGCCAGGATTTCTCCGGGAAGTTCCAGGAGTTAAGATTGAACTCAAAGCAGTGGTCGGTTGCTACCGGTTCTCCCCGGTTCGGGAGAGCCGGTAGCGGAGATCTTGATGCGACAGCAAACCGGTTCGCTCCGACCGTCATCTGGGCTATGCCCCTGCGCTACGCCTACCTTTATTCCTTCGTTTTTAGCCCAGCTGAAAGGCACGGCCGAGTAGATTGCCATGCCTCAGCTGCTCAGTAAGTCAATGCGCTTGCGCGAAGCGAGCCGGTGGTTAACACCGGTTAGAACCCACCACTGACTCAAAGGCACAACAAAAAACAACATTAAAGACAGCGAAGTGGAGTTGAGAGTTGTGAGGTTGTTGGGTGTTCTCTGAGCCTTGTTGTTTTCTTGTAGACTTTTCATTAACCAACTAGGTAACACCATCAGTGCTAGAAGGGAGGAGGAGGAGGAGGAGGAAGAGGACTGCGGGGTCTTTGATGCTCTCTCAGCTTGGTGGTTTTCTTGCAGACGTTTAATTACCCAGCTAGGTAATATCCTCAGTGCTAGAAGGGAGGGGATTTGTTCTTTTTATATACAGTTGTCTTCTCTCTTCTAGCACTGATGAGGTTACCTAGCTGGGTAATGAAACGTCTCCAAGGAAAACAACCAAGCTCAGAGAGCACCAGGACCCCAGAGTTTTCCTCCCTCTTTAGCACTGATAATGTTACCTGGCTGGGTAATGAGACATCTGCAAGAAAACAACCAAGCTCAGCGAGCACCAAGGACATTCACAGTCATTCTCCTCTTCCATTCCACAGACCCCACTCCCTTCTAGCACTGATGATGTTACCTAGCTGGGTAATGAAACGTCTCCAAGGAAACAACCAAGCTCAGAGAGCACGAGGGACCCCACAGTTCAACCCCGAGCTACAAGAGCTACAAATCGAGCAGAGAGAATTGGGGGAGAGGATTGATAACAACTCTTGAGAGCCGTTGTTGTTACTTGGGAGTTTTATTCGTGACCTCAGGGTCATCTCAGACCAGTTGCCTGCAAAGAAAGCACAATTTTTCCATTCTCACCCCCCACCTCCTATCATTCTATCATTCCTCTTCCCCTGCCAACTAATCTCAACAGTCAAAAACTGCCCTTCCATCTCCCACACCATGCAATAGAACTGATGAAGCTTCCAGGATGGGAAGTGAAACGTCTTCTTTCTCCTCAGGGGGGAAAAAAATCCATCCAGTGGCCTTTTCAAATATATATATATATGCAGGTTTTGGTATGTTCGGGTCTTTTCCCGTGTAAGATTGGAAGTATTTCGGCAACGTTTTGATGAGATCTCACTCATCATCTTCAGGCTTTGGCTTTGTTCTTATGTGAGCATAAGAGCTCCTAGAAGCACGAAGCTGTAAACACCAGCCTGAAGATGACGAATGAGATTTCGTCGAAACGTCGCCAAGACACTTCCAATTTTATACGGGAGAAAACCCGAATAACCAAAGACCTACATATATATGTATATATAATCCATATATATATATATATATCACTATATATATAATCACTTCTGATACAACTGCGACGTGGTTGACTTGAGAATCTTCACAGCCACTTTTAACTTGCATTTTCTAAATCATCCGCCATGGGATCCATCTCCGGTGAGATCAACCAGAGGTGAGTGTGTGAGCAACAGCTGGCCCTGGAAAGGAGCGGCTGACACCTTTACTCGTCAGTAAATCCGCAAGAGTGAGATTTCGGTATCGTAGATTTAAGCGGTAAAACATCACCTCGATTTCTCCCGGCTCCTTCCTGCCAATAAATCGGTTGTCGTTCCCCCGTCCGTCCCCTCCCTGATTCTTCTTCTAAGGCGCTTGGATCATCCAAACATGATTTCACACCCCATAACAAGAAAGGGGAGATGTGGGGGAGGGAGGGGAAGGTGGAACGGAGGTTAGCCGAATCTGCCTTCCTTCTCCATCTGTTGCTTTGGGGAGTTGGGGGGGGCACAGGGGGAATCACACCTAACTCGTGCCAGATAATGCTGGAGGACGCTCTTTGGAAAGAAAAGAGAAGACAGGAAAACAAGCAACCAGTGTCGACGACAAACGGATTTGTACACGCATCAGCTTCAGAGTGCCTTCTGTCCGGCGAGAGGAGTTATTTTGTAAATGTTAGCAAGTCATTCTTGCCAAAAGCACCCGCTCTCTCCCACCTCCAACTTAGGAGGAGGAGGAGGAGGAGGAGGAGGAGGAGGAGGAGGAGGAGGAGGAGGAGGAGGAGGAGGAGGAGGAGGAGGAGGAGGAGACTTGGAAGAGAAGGGGAAGATGGAGAAGGAAGGAGGGGAAGAAAGAAGGAGAAGAAGGAAGAAGGAAGAAGAAAAGGAGCAGAAGGAGTAGAGAAGGAGGAGGAGAAGGGAAGAAACGAGGAGGAGGAACGGAGAAAGAGGAAGGAAGGGAGGGAGGGAGGGAGGAGGAGGAGGAAGAAGAAGAAGAAGACTTGGAAGAGAAGGGGAAGAGGGGAAGATGGAGGAGGAAGGCGGGGAAGAAGGAAGGAGAAGAAGGAAGAAGGAAGAAGAACAGGAGCAGAAGAAATAGAGAAGGAGAAGGAGAAGGGAAGAAACGAGGAGGAGGAGGAACGGAGAAAGAGGAAGGGAGGGAGGGAGGGAGGGGAGAGGAGGAGGAGGGAAGAAAGGAGAAGATAGAGGGGATGAGGAGGAGGAGAAGGGAAGAAAGGAGGAGGAGGAGAAAGAGGAGGAGAAGGGAAGAGATGAGGAATAAAGAAAGAGGAAGGAGGAGAAGGAGGAGGGATGAAGAAGGGAGGAAAGGAGGAGGAAGAGTTCTTCCTCTGGAGACATCAGAATACCTCAGGGAAAACATGGAAAAATTTAAGTACACCAAGTCCAATGGCACAAACAGGAACAGACGTGCAAAGCCGACCACAGCAGATCAGGGTGTAATAACGTCCAACGCTACAATTGTGGCTGCGATCTTGAAAAAGAGGCAAAACGTTTTGCGCCACATTTTCGGAGCCAAGGTGGTTCGTTTTGCTAGGTGCCGTTTTCTCCCTTCTTCTTTTCTTTTTATTTGCAACAGCGGAAGGTCTTACCGGGCAGGGAAAAAAAAAACGCTGCTCAGCCTTCGGCTGAAAAGGAAGACAGGAAACAAAACAAAACAAAACAAGGCAGATCGGCCTCCCTCCATCTCCTAAGACTACAACTCCCAGCATCCCCAACCAGCATGGGCCGGTGCTGAAAGGGGAGTATGGTTAACTTGTACCAGGTGCCAGGCCAGAAAAGGTTAACCTGGTTTCGTTGTTCGAGAGTAAGAGCGTGTGTTGGGAGGCGAAGTGGAAAAGCAGTCCATGGGTATAGTAAATTCTACCACCTCTTAAGTTTAAGCACAGATCATCCTTCTTTTTTAAAAAAACAAAACAACACAACACACTACCCTGATTGCACATTCTTTCAGTAACGGGAGAGAAGAGCGATTAATAACCGTCGCCTACAATCTCCTTTCAGCAGGAAAACCTGGTGGTCCGTATTTTGTGTGGCTGGATGAGCAAAGACCACCAAGTTTCACCTAAGCGGTGGAATTCAGCTGGTTCACTCCGGTTCGCGCGAACCGGTAGCGGCGGATGTGGGAGGCTCCGCCCACCTGCCCGGATGTCATCACGTCCTGGTTTTTGACACTCTGCCCATATGCGCACACTCACATTTGCGAACCGGTAGCAAAGCCCTGCTAAGAGGCTTCATCCGTCAAGCCACGGCGAAAGAGTTGCCCGCGTGAATGAAAATCAGAATTAACCACGGCTGGGAGAACATTACATAAGAGTCATGGTCTTTTGGGTAAAAGCATCAAAATTTAACCAGTTTTCCTTCTCTGCGTTTGGTTTTTGTGATTTCCCAAAATTGCCTTTGGGGAAAGAAAAAACAACAACAACCCGCCCGCCCCCGATACCGGATGGATGAATTTTCTACTATCACCGCCATTTCAAAAGGGGCGATGCAGTCATCGCACAAACACAGCACCGTTTTTCACCATGAAGATGGTGGGAGGGATTAATCCCGGTTTAATGGGTGGGGGGCACTTTTTTTTTTCAGTTAGGAGACTCGGCTTCAAGGCAACATTTGAATTGGGGACATCACAAGAGTCTCT
This sequence comes from Ahaetulla prasina, assembly GCF_028640845.1. Classification (NCBI taxonomy): domain Eukaryota; kingdom Metazoa; phylum Chordata; class Lepidosauria; order Squamata; family Colubridae; genus Ahaetulla; species Ahaetulla prasina. The sequence continues at coordinate 5,448,704 of NC_080554.1, forward strand.
CTCTCTCTCTCTCTCTTTTTTGGGGAAGCGGTAAAAAACGCTTGGCAAATTTGCGGTCAGGTGTCGAGCGGCAGCAACGGAGACCCAGTTTGGGGCAGAGGGTAAGGCATCAGGCTAGAAAAACCAGGAGGCTGGGAGTTCTAGACTGCCTGAGACGCAAAGCCAACGGGGTGACTTTGGGCTAGTTATTCTCTTTCTCTCTCTTCTCAGCCCTGGGTAGACCAATTCTGACCAGTTTTGCTGAGAAAACTACCAGGATTTCTCCAGGCAAATTCCAGGAGTTAAAGACCAACTCAAAGGCACAAAAAAACCAAAAAGAAACAAAATTGAAGATAGCAAAAGACGAGTTGACATTGTGAGTTCTTTGGTGTTCTCCGAGCTTGGTCGTTTTCTCACAGATGTTTCGTTATCCAGCTACAGTAGTGGCCGAAATTGTTGGAAACCTTTTGGGAAAAGTGTAATTTTGAGGTTTGATGGCTAATAACACCACTTTTTTTTTTTTTTTTTGAGTTTCAAGATAATCCTATTCCACTGCTGGAATGGCCCAGACCTTCACCCAATGGAAAAGCTATGGAGCCGACTAAAGAAACTTGTTAGTCAGAAGTGACCCAGCAATAAAACCCAGTTAATAGAAGCAAACATTCAATCTTGGTTTCACATTAGAACAGCTACAGAACTCAAAGACTTGGTTCACTCCACGGGAAGACGTCGTAAGGCCGTCATTCGTGCTAAAGGTGACCCAACGAAGTACTCACTGACATGGGGATCATTTTTGTATATCTCGTTTTTTCTACGCCTTTCACTTTTCTTCTTTATACCGCAACTGCTATTCTAACAGCAAATCCTTCATAAAAGTCATTGCGTTAACATTCTTGATTAAATTATCTTTCCATTGATATATAATTTTATGGTACTACTCCCCTCCCAAAAAAGAAAAGAAAAGTTGTGTTATTAGCTAGTTTTAGAAAATATACTTTTCCCCGAAAGGGTTTCCACAATTTTGGCCACTACTGTAGGCAACATCACCAGTGCTTAGAAGGGGGTGGGGGGTTTGCACTGATGATGCTACCTAGCTGGGTAACGAAACATCTGTGAGAACACAAACAAGCTTGGAGACCGCCAAGGAACCCCACAGTGGAACCCCGAGCTACAAATCTACTCTTGTAAAAAGTTGAAATGGTTATAACCGTGTTTCAAAGCCCAGTGACACATCTGCTGTGCGCACTCAAATCTTCTTAACCTACCCTGCCTGGAAGACCTTTGATTGTACAACTGTCGCCGGTGCCACGACCTTCGAGCAGAAGAAAAACATACCTCTCGGCAAAATGAGAGCGACAGGTAAGAATTATTCGGCTAATTTACAACAAGCGTCCTCCTGCCCCCACCCCCACCCACTGCGGCGAGATTTTGCAAGAGCAAGATTACACCCAAAAAATAAAATAAAATAAAAATGTTCTTTTGGAATCAAAGAAGTGATAGCAGAGAAAATGGAAGGGGTGGGGGGTGGGAGGATAATTTTCACCAAAGTAGAAACGCAAGTGCCTCATCTCCAGCAAACGCACGCGTTAAAAAAACCACCACCAAGAGATGCTACATTCAAAAGAAATTCCCAAAAGCCACCGAATCTATTTCTGCCCAAATCTTGGCGGCCCTACGGAGCTTTTGTGCGCCCTTCCCTCTGTCTCTCAACCCAGCTTCTTTCCGTTCTGGGACTTTTTTTGGGAAAGCCGGGCCCCCTTTTTCCAAGAGGGGCTGTATTCCAATTCTCATCGTCCCCGGCTGGCTCCTTCAGCCAAGGGGAACGGGTGTGAATGATTCAGTGCCACCGATCTGCAGGGCGGCTAGAAATTAGAATGTGTTTGGAAAGCAGTGGGTAGATTCGGATTTCGTTGTGCGCTGGTTCTCGTGTTGCCGACTAGCTGTTTTTTGAGACGTGGGGAATGGGGCACTGTATCCTCAGGAAAGAAAAGTCTGCACCGACCAGCTGGTTGCTTGATGGATTCTTCCTTTTCCCATCATATTTCTTGGAGGGTGTTGTGTCTGCGCCCCCCGAGCCGGGGGCCCTGCCAGAAAGTGACTCGGAAAGTGAGGGGGAAGGGCCATCAGGATTTACCTCTGGAGCACTGGCTTCCCTGGCTCAGCTCCAGGAGTCAGAGGCAGGCCAGGTGGAAGAGATAATGAGGACTCCGACCCCTGACTCTTCCCCCCCAGGCCACGCCTCCAGACCCGGCTGATGGCAATCAGGCCTGGCTGGACCCTAGGTTTCGTAGGCAGGAGAGGCGGGAACAACAGAAGCAGGAGTGGGGCAGGCCTAGGAAGTGCTGAGTCATGGAGCCACACCCCACAGGATATAAAAGCAGCAAGGGCTGCTATACCACTTCATGGCAAGCAAATCAACTGCTTAGAGGGAGAGAATTAGAGCTGAAGTCCTGTTTGTTCCTGGTTTCCTGGCTGACTCACCGGCATCAAGAGAGATAACAGAGACACTTGGCAGATACTTGCTAGTTTTCTGCCAGAGCTGATAGTTGCCGGCTAATTAAGCCATCGCTCCTGTCTCCCGGACTGAGGAGGGGGACAGAACAAGGGTATCCCTGCAAACTCAACCCAATGACTCTCTTCTATTAGATCTAGAAATTCAGCAGCTTGTTTTCCACCAGCCAAGGGTGCGAGAGGCCTGCCCCCCCCCCCCGCCCCAGGACGAATGGGGCAGGCAAAACAGTCCAAAGGATTTGTTTTATATAACCGTCCCGCCCGAGATGGATTTTAACTGCTCTGTCCAATGAGCAAAAAACATAAGGCAATCAGGCGAAGGCCAAGAGGGGCTGGATCATGGAACCTTGGTGGGTAAAAAGAGGTAGGAGATCGAAGGCGGAGTGGAGGAGCCACCGGGAAGGGTTGCAAACTGGAGATCGCCACTCCCCTGCCCCCCAGAGGTGGGAATCTCTTCCTAGACCTGCCTCGTTCTAATCTCAGAAGAGACGTTGCCAGGGAAGGAAGGAAGGAAGGAAGGAAGGAAGGAAGGAAGGAAGGAAGGAAGGAAGGAAGGAAGGAAGGAAGGAAGGAAACTGACGAACTGTTGAGACTCTAGAAAGAGTGCAGAGAAGAGCAACAGAGAGGATGAGGGGGCTGGAGGCTAAAACGTATAAAGAACGGCTGCAGGAACTGGATAGGTCTAGTTTAATGAAAGGAAGGACTAAGGGTGACATAATTGCAGTCTTCCAATATTTGAGGGGCTGCCAAAAAGAAGAAAGGGTCAAGCTATTCTCCAAAGCACCTGAAGGCAGGACAAGAAGCAATGGATGGAATCTTAACCAAGGAGAGAAGCAATCTAGAGCTAAGAAGAAAATTCCTGACAATTAGAACAATGAATCGGTGGAACAACTTTGCCTTCAGAAGTTGTGAGCACTGGAAGTTTTAAAGAAGAGATTGGAACGACCATTTCGTCTGAAACGGAATATGGTTTCCTGCCTGAGCATCGAGGGTTGGACTAGTAGACCTCCAAGGCCCCTTCCAGCTCTTGTTATTCTCTATTCTGTTCTGTAGTCGGAGATTCACGAAAGCTTAAAGACGACGATCCGGTTCTAAAATAAAATGAAAATAAAATAAAAAAATAAAATAAAATAGACATCCTGCCGTCTTCCGTGGTCCAAACCAAACCGTTTGGTTCTTGGAAGGGGGTCGTTAACTTGGAAGTATTGCTCGGTCTGCCGATCAGGGGGATAAATAAATAAATAAATTACACATAAATAAACGAGCAGAGCGGGATTGTTCGTGCAAGGGAGGGCGAATCGGAGTCAACTTGGTGAACCTGGCAAGGAGATGTTGGCACCAGAGCAGAGGTCAGCCGTCAGGTGTCAGTCTTTCTCACCTGGGGCAGGACTCCTTAATAATATATAATAACAGAGTTGGAAGGGACCTTGGAGGCCTTCTAGTCCAACCCCCTGCCCAGGCAGGAAACCCTACTTGATCACCTTCGGATGGAGATCTGGTTTCTACGAGCGTCTGAACCAAAGGTGCTTTTCCAAAGGCAACTGGACTTCCTTGTTGGGGTTTTTCCCCCCCCCCTTCCTTGAAAACGTTTCGCTTCTCATCCAAGAAGCTTCTTCAGTTCTAGCTGAAAGGCGGAGAATGGAAGGATTTAATATTCATTTGCAGTCCTCTGGTCGTTAGCGCTCCTTCTGAGAGTCGCGGAAGTTTTTCCCACGGACAAAAGCCGGGAAAAATCCAGTTGTCTTTTGGAAAAGCACTTTTGGAACAACCATGACCTGGATGATTTGAGAACCTCCGTAGACAAGGGTGTCTGAACCAAGCACAGGTCAGAAACTACCAAATTTGATAGTTTGATAGTTTGATTGTATTTTAAAATTGGACCAAATTTAATAAGTTTTTTAACGTCTGTTTTTAGTATTGTATGTGTTTCCATTGTATTTTATCTTGGCTGTAAACCGCCCTGAGTCCTTCGGGAGAAGGGCGGTATACAAATTAAAATATTATTATTATTATTATTATTATTATTATTATTATTATTATTATTATTATTATTATTATTATTATTATTAAAGGTAAGGGCCAAGGAGATGGGTTAGGGCACGTGGAAACGTCGCCGAGATTAAAGGTGGCTTTGAGAGAAATTTCTCCCGCCCCCCAAGAGAGGGTCAGGGGACACTTCTGGTACCAGCTTACCTCTGGTTAAAACAGGGTTGCCAACTTTTTGAAAAACCCAAAGCTCCAAAACCTATTTACCAGAGGTTGGAAGTAGCTTCAAGTGTCCCTACCCCGGAGGTATGGTATCTCTTCCAAGCTTTCCTTGCCTCTCTTGAAAAAGCTCAACCGGTTACCGGATCCCAGGCAGGGGTGAAATCCAGCAGGTTCTGGAGAACCGGTAGCGGAAATTCTGAGTAGTTCGGAGAACTGGCAAATTCCAGCTCTGGCTGGCCCCAGAGTGGGGTAGGAATGGAGGTTTCGCAATATCCTTCCCCCAGGAGTGGAAAGGGAATGGGGATTTTGCAGTATCTTTCCCCTGGAGTGGGGAGGGAATGGAGATTTTGCAGTATCCTTCCCCCAGGAGTGGAGAGGGAATGGGGATTTTGCAGTATCCTTCCCTCAGGAGTGGGGAGGGAATGGGGATTTTGCAGTATCCTTCCCCCAGGAGTGGAATGGGGATTTTGCAGTATCCTTCCCCTGAAGTGGGGTGGGAATGGGGATTTTGAAGCATCCTTCCCCTGCCATACCTACTAAGCCACACCACGCCCAACAAACCACGCCCACAGAACCGGTAGTAAAAAAAAAATCTGGATTTCACCACTGATCCCAGGATCTTACTGGATCTTACCCCAGCGGTCACCTTCAAGTTTAAACTCTTTGGCCAATCCATTCATGGTCACTAGGAAGTCACTCATCCAAAGAGAGCTTTTGGCTTGCAGTATTTTTCGGAGATGTCCGGGGATAAAGAAACAGCTGTATTGCTCTACCTAACCTTGTCCTTTTCTACTTGGCAGAAATGGGGGGGGGGCGGAAATAGAGAGACATTTATCCACGAATCAAAATGAGGCGGGAAGGGGAAGAACAGATGTTCAGCTTGAGAAAGCTCTCGTCTTCCTATCTGTTGCAACCGAAAGGGTGTTGTTGTTGGTTTTTTTGTAATGGATTAGGTTCCTCGACAAGAATTTTTTTTCCTAAGTAGAAGCAACCGTCGTTAATTGGACAGGATTTATATATTTGGGGGTGCGGTGTGGGGTGTTAAACTGTGGGTGCTCCACCATTGGAGGATTTCAAAGAAGAGACTGGGCGACCGTTTGTCTCAAAATAGGATAGGCTCTCCTGCTTGAGCAGGGGCGGGGGGGGCGGGGGTTGGTCTAGAAGACCTCCAAGGTCCCTTCTAACTTCCAACCTTTTTAAATGAAAGTATTCCAGATTTCTTTGCCACCCACCCCTCCCCCGGATCAGACCAAAAAGCTATTTCAAGACTGCACAACCGAATCTTGAGTGTGCCAAAGCAATCGATTGAGTAGAGATGGCTGGGCCATCCTTTACTAATAACCTCTCCCTGCTGATCCAATCAGAAATTAAGTCTCGCGGTCACGGGCAGGATTTGCAGGGGGCAAATCCTCCACACACCAAATACACCTTTGGATTGTGATGTTCGGGTCCAGCAGCCTACAGTGCCCTACAGACAATGACCAACCCAGATGCTTCTAGGATCTTCCTCGTAGGGCAGATTGCAATGGCCAGTTGCTTCGCCGCAGCTGGGTAATTAATAATAAATATGGAATATAAGCTAAGACCCTGGAGGAGGCAGGATCCCTGGCCTGTTTCAGACAAGGAAGGTGGAGGCCATCCCCGGCATGGATCCAGGACCCCCCTTCTAACTTCAAAGGATGAGAAATGTTGGTTGGAGAACTTCCATTTTCCATTCTTTCCATTCTGATCTCCTAATCTGGGGACAATCTCTAAGGCTGTCCAAGGTCATCACCATCCCTCAGCGCTGATGGAGAAAAGGAACGTGACTCTTGGTCGTTGCCATGAAGGAAGGGGGCACTTAGAATTTGGCCCACCCCTGAACTGTCAGCAGTCTGTTCCTCAAAATCCATGTTCCATGTGAAAACATAGAGGTTTAATCAATTCACTGATTAAAACTCATCCGATCCTTCGCCCAAAGCCTTTTCCCCCCCCAACAACACCACACAAAAAATTGGGTGACCGCTCTCGTCACCAAAAAGAATACACACACACATACACACACATCCTTAGCCTCTTGTTCGATCAATCGATCAACTGAGACAATTCGGATATCCAGAACTGGCCTCTCGTTCAATCAATTGATTGATCGATTGAAACAATTTGGGCATCCAGAACTAGCCTCTCGTTCAATCAATCGATCGATTGAAACAATTTGAACATCCAGAGCTGGCCTCTCATTCAATCAATTTATCAACTGAGACAATTCAGGCATCCAGAGTTGACCTCTCGTTCAATCAATCGATCAATTGAAATAATCCGGGTATCCAGTTGGCCTCTTGTTCGATCAATTTATCAACTGAGACAATTCAGGCATCCAGAGTTGACCTCTCGTTCAATCAGTTGATCAATTGAAATAATCCGGGTATCCAGTTGGCCTCTTGTTCGATCAATCGATTTGATTGAAACAATTCAAACATCCAGAGCTGGCCTCTCATTCAATCAATTTATCAATTGACACAATTCAGGCTTCCCAGAGTTAGCCTCTTGTTCGATCAATCGATCGATTGAAACAATTTGGGCGTCCAGAGCTGGCTTCTCATTCAATCAATCGATCAACTGAAACAATTCAGGCATCCAGAGTTGGCCTCTGGTTCAATCCATCGATCGACTGAGACAATTCAGTCCTCCCAAGTTGGATCCCTGGGCCCCTCTCTTGGATTGCATGTGGTGACGACTTCTAAAATTACTAGGACTTCTGGCTGTGACGGATACCGTTTTAAGAGCGCTGTACAAAATGGGGGCGGGCAGGGTGGGGGCCGATGGCAGAGAACTTGGGTGGGGGTGGGGGGAAGGCGAGTGCGTGCAAAAATGGGTCCTCACAGCTGTCTTCACTTCAAGTCAATGACACCTTCATCAAATGAGGCCCCGAGTTGGAAGCGAGCGCTGGGCAGGCCCTCCTCCTTCTCCTCCTCCTTCTCCTCCTCCTTCTCCTCCGCCAGCGGGACGGGGTCAACATCTGAAACGGTAGAGAAGTGAGGCTCTTCAGAAGTGCTCTCAAAGGAGGTTACCACAAGCCTGGGGAGAGGAAAGCAGAAATGGGAAGAGGTTTTTTTAAAATTTTATTTTATTTTGTCACAACGGTATACACAAACATCGACATAAAACAACAACACATCATAAAAGAAAAACATATATATATATAAGCAAAAGTGCGCAACAACTATGTTAATTTGATATAATGAAAGGGAACAATAGGAGAGGAACGGTAGGCACTTTTGGGCTCTTATGCACGCCCCTTATAGTCCTCTTAGGAATGGGGTGAGGTCAATAGTAGACAGTTTTTGGTTGAAGCTTTTGGGAGTTTGAGAAGAGACCACAGAGTCAGGTAGTGAGTTCCAAGTATTAACAACTCTGTTACTGAAGTCATATTTTCTGCAATCAAGTTTGAAGCAGTTGACATTAAGTTTGAATCTATTGTTTGCTCTTGTATTATTGCGATTGAAGCTGAAGTAGTCTTTAAGAGGAAGGATATTGCAATAGATGATTCTGTGTGTTAAACACAGGTCCGGTCGGAGTCGGCGGAGTTCTAAGTTTTCTCATCCCAGTTGGGTGGATGGGTTGTAGAAGTATGTCATGATTTTTTTTCATGGCCTGTTTTTTGTTTGCATCCCTGCAGGGAAGAGGTTCCGAAGCGTCTAGAGCAGGACTTGCTAGATTCTGTAATGGCTTCGTTCCTTCTTATGCTACCTTGTTGTACCTTGATGAACGTATCTTTTCTTTTATGTACACTGAGAGCATATGCACCAAGACAAATTCCTTGTGTGTCCAATCACACTTGGCCAATAAAAAAATTCTATTCTATTCTATTCTATCTGTCTTGTAAACTTGCAGGATTCATTCTCCCCCCACCCTCCGCCATGTATATGTACACATCTGAACTAGACTGTGATGGTTCTCTGTGTCATATATGTGTGTGTGTGGGTATATGAATAAGGATTGTCTTTTGAGAACTGAATGCAACGGAATTTCATTTTAATGTATGACGATTAAAGTAAAGGTAAAGGTTCCCCTTGCACATATGTGCTTGTCGTTCCTGACTCTAGGGGGCGGTGCTCATCTCCGTTTCAAAGCCGAAGAGCCAGCGCTGCCCAAAGACGTCTCTGTGGTCATGTGGCCGGCATGACTCAAGGCCAAAGGCGCATGGAACGCTTTTACCTTCCCACCAAAGGTGGTCCCTATTTTTTCTACTTGCATTTTTACGTGCTTTCGAACTAGGTTGGCATTTAAAATGACCAATTTTTATTCTAGTCTCTTCTCTTCTCAATTCATATTCTACTCTACTCTTTCGTTAGTTGTGAAGTCTCTATTCTAAATTCATATTCTACTCTATTTTATTCTAAATTCATATTCTATTCGATTCGATTCCAAATTCATATTCTATTCTGCTCTACTCTACTCTACTCTACTCTATTCTATTCTATTCTATTCTTAGTTCTATTCTATTCCCTATTCTACTCTATTCTACTCTTCTCTATTCTATTCTTAATTCTATTCTATTCCCTATTTTATTCTACTCTACTTTATTCTTAATTCTATTCTATTCCCTATTCTACTCTTCTCTTCTCTTCTCTACTGTACTCTATTCTTTTCTTAGTTCTATTCTATTCTACTGTACTCTATTCTACTCTATTTTTAATTCTATTCTATTCCCTATTCTATTTTACTCTACTCTACTCTTCTCTACTCTATTCTTAATTCTATTCTATTCCCTATTCTACTCTTCTCTTCTCTACTCTATTCTATTCTTAGTTCTATTCTATTCTATTCTATTCTACTCTACTCTATTCTACTCTATTTTTAATTCTATTCTATTCCCTATTCTATTCTACTCTACTCTTCTCTACTCTATTCTTAATTCTATTCTATTCCCTATTTTATTCTACTCTACTTTATTCTTAATTCTATTCTATTCCCTATTCTATTCTACTCTTCTCTTCTCTTCTCTATTCTTAATTCTATTCTATTTCCTATTCTATTCTACTCTACTTTATTTTTAATTCTATTCTATTCCCAATTTTATTTTACTCTACTCTACTCTATTCTTAATTCTATTCTATTCCCTACTCTACTCTATTCTACTCTACTCTACTCTATTGATCTTAGAAAAGTTTTAGCCATCACAGAAACATTAAGTTGGAATAGTGGCCTTGAGATGAATGCATCTTCCAAGCTAAGAATATAGGAAAACTACCTTGGATTGTCTTGCACCCAATGTTATCCTCTCAATGAATGTATACTTCTAGCCCTCATCGATAGCTTCAAAGTATCAGGTAGTTTGGCAAACTGGGGTGCAGGCTTGTAGCCTCATCCCCAACTCTCTCTCCTGTCAGTGGCTGCTTACCTGTCACTGCTGGAGGACCGTAGAGTTCCCTGTTTGGGGGGGTCTGATTGTTTTGATGGAAGCTTCTTCTGCTTTGGGCCACTTTCGGACTTCGAAGAAGGATCGTTTAAGAGACCTGGAGAAACCAGGAAAGAAGATCTGTCAATCCTTGGGAGACGTTTTCCTTTCTCGCATTTCTAACTCCAGAGGACCTTTAAGGTAGGTAATGATTGTCAGAAATAATCATCGTAATCATGATAGTAAAACAATAAAGACGGGTCTCACCGATGCCCATTTTATGAAGAAGCTTGCCTACACCTTGAAACAAGAAAGAGACCGAGGCTCACCGTGACAGAGGTTGTTGTGACTCGTCCTCCCTCCTCTCCTCAGCCGGGCCCCTCCCGTCCAACCGGGCTTTTTATCAGACTCTGAGTCTGATAATGAAGATGAACGGCCTGTCATGACTCCAGCCCCTGGCCCTGGCCCCATGCCCGGAGAGGATTCAAGGAATGAAAGGACAAGCCCGATAAACCTCACTCATACAGCGTGTGTTCCTTTGGCTCAGCCTTCAGAGCAGGAAGCCAGCCAGGTGGTGGAATTACTAACAGCAGATCCAGCTGAAAACAATTCAGAGTGGGAGGATCCTCGCTTCCGGAGATCTGAGAGGCGACGCCAGCAGAAGGAAGGGTGGGGCAGATCTGGATAAATGCTGAGTCACGGAGCCACACCCCACAGCCTATATAAAGGACCTGCTTTTGGCATTCCAACCTTGAGTCAAGCAAAGTCTCATCTAGTTTGCTGATATCGGACTCTATCGCTGAAGTCACAACTTGGACTCCTGCCTGCCCTGATAAACCTCGAAGGAACGTGGCAAGCTGCAGAGGCTTCGTTGCCAAGTTTGTAATGGACTTCCTTGACTCGTTCGTTGGAGTGGGAGTGGGACACGACAGAGGTACTGGGTGTTGTGGCCTGCCGTCACTTGTCTCAATTTGTATAGGGCAGTGATGGCTAAACTTTTTGCCATCACGTGCCAAAAGCGGGGGGAGCACCAGGGGAGGGTGTGTCATATGCATGCCTACACCCATAATTCTATGCGCCCCGCCCCCTGCGCATGCGCCCGCAACCCCCCCGTGCTCTCCCCACTTTTGGCATGCAATAGCATTGTGGATCCAGTAGGCCTGTTTTTTGCTCTCCCCAGGCTCCAGAGCCTTTCTAGGAGCCTGGGGAGGGTGAAAACAGCCTTCCCCAGGCCCTCCAGAGGCAGGAAACAGCCTGTTTCCCTACTTCCGGATGGCCCAGAAGGCCCGAAAATCAGCTGGCCAGTGCGCGCATGCGCACCGAGCTGAGCTTGCGTGTCCACCGATATGGCTCCATGTGCCACCTGTGGACACGCATGCCATAGGTTCGCCATCATGGGTATAGGGCCTCCTGCTTGAGCAGGGGGTTGAACTAGAAGACCTCCAAGGTCCCTTCCAGCCCTGTTCTGATCGATCAATCAATTCTTATGATGCAACCTAAGAACCTTTCCCTGGTCCCAGAGGCCAGGCTCAAAGTTGATCTGAAAAGTCCCGTTTCGTGGATTAATTCGGAAAACGCTGAGCTCCCGCAGTCCTTACCGAGCAATTCCTTGCGGGTTCGGCTGGCAATCTCTTTGATCTCTATCCGCGACAAGGAGAGGGAAGGTGCCACCGGAATCGGGGCCATGCCAGATGACGTCGGGGTGGTGATGACCTTGGGCACCATCGGAGACTTGAGCGGGCGCTCGATGCTCCGGCCAACCAGATTGCTGAGGGGGATTTTGTAGATATTCCTGCACAAAGCTTCACCTGAGAGGGGGGAAGAGAAGAGTTCCTGATGACATTCAGCTTGGCTCAAGATGTTTGGCCAAAGAGCCGATAGTCAACCGAACATTCCCGGAATCTTTGCCTTCCACAAGACACTCATATTACAGGTAATCCTTGATTTACAACTGATTGTTTAGTGACCGGCACTGAAAAAAGTGACCCATAAGGATCCCAACAATAAGAGTAGCTAAGGATAGGGGATGCGATGGCTCATTGGCTAAGACGCTGACTTTGTCAATCGAAAAGTCGGCAGTTCAGCAGTTCGAATCCCTGGTGCTGCGTAATGGGGTGACCTCCTGTTCCTTGTCCCAGCTTCTGCCAACCTAGCAGTTCGAAAGCACATAAAAAAATCCAAGTAGAAAAAATAGGGACCACCTTTGGTGGGAAGGGAACAGCATTCCGTGTGTCCTTGGCATTGAGTCATGCCGGGAACATGACCACGGAGACGTCTTCAGACAGCATTGGCTCTTCAGCTTAGAAACGGAGATGAGCACCGCCCCCTAGAGTCGGGAACGACTAGCACATATGTGCGAGGGGAACCTTTACCTTTAAGGACAGATAGTTCTTTTCAACTTTTGAATTGCTTCGCGCCGAGTTCCATGGATCTGCAGCGGGGTAACCAAATCATGGTTTCCCCACTTCCTCTCATGTATCATCTAGACCAGGGGTCAGCAACCTGCAGCTCTGGAGCCGCATGTGGCTCTTTCACCCCTCTGCTGCGGCTCCCTGTCAGTCAAAATATGCATCGCAACCGCCAATGTGCGACACCTGCCGGCACACAATTTATTGAGCTTTTCAACCCCCGGTAGGCCAACCACGGTTAAATCCAAGAAAAGAAAAGTTTCAGAAGAAAACAGAACGTTTAATTCAACAACATATGCTAGCTCAAGAAATAGTCAGGCGTTTGACTTCTCCTCCAAGAAGCTTCTTCAGTTCCGACTGAAGAAGCTTCTTGGTCAGAAGAACACACTCAAAACTGTAGAAATGGTGGTAGACTTTAGGAGAAACCCTTCCATACTTCCACCTCTCACAATACTTGACAACACAGTATCAACAGTAGAAACCTTCAAATTTCTAGGTTCTATCATATCGCAAGATCTCAAATGGACAGCTAACATCAAAAACATCATTAAAAAAGGACAACAAAGACTGTTCTTTCTGCGCCAACTCAGTAAGCTCAAACTGCCCAAGGAGCTGCTGATCCAGTTCTACAGAGGAATGATTGAGTCTGTCATTTGCACCTCCGTAACTGTCTGGTTTGGTTCTGCAACCCAACAAGACAGACACAGACTTCAGAGGATAATCAGAACTGCAGAAAAAATAATTGCTACCAACCTGCCTTCCATTGAGGACCTGTATACTGCACGAATCAAGAAGAGGGCCGTGAAAATATTTACACATCCCTCACATCCTGGACATAAACTGTTTCAACTCCTACCCTCAAAACAATGCTATAGAGCACTGCACACCAGAACAACTAGACACAAGAACAGTTTTTTCCCGAAGGCCATCACTCTGCTAAACAAATAATTCCCTCAACACTGTCAGACTATTTACTGAATCTGCACTACTATTAATCTTCTCATAGTTCCCATCACCAATCTCTTTCCACTTATGACTGTATGACTATAACTTGTTGCTGGCAATCCTTATGATTTATATTGATATATTGACCATCAATTGTGTTGTAAATGTTGTACCTTGATGAACGTATCTTTTCTTTTATGTACACTGAGAGCATATGCACCAAGACAAATTCCTTGTGTGTCCAATCACACTTGGCCAATAAAATTCTATTCTATTCTATTCTATTCTATTCTATTCTATTCTATTCTATTCTATTCTATTCTATTCTATTCTATTCTATTCTGAAGAAGCTTCTTGGAGGAAAAGTGAAACGTCTTCAAGGAAAAACGAAGGAAACCCAGTTGCCTCTTGAAAAAAAAGGCAACCTTGGGGACAACCACGACTTGGATGGCTGAGAATCTCCACAGACATTTCTCGGGAGGAATGTCGACCTGATCCTTCCATGAGGCAGCCTAACCTCTACGATGGGGTAAAACAGAAAGCCCGATATTTGGAATCGATGTCGGAAAGTACCGATGCTTCAGCAAATCATCCAGCCCAGTCTCCTTACCTTCTGCTGCGGAAGGAGAGAAAATCAGATTTTCCTGGACGGAAGGCGTCTGAGGGGATCCTGGCGAGCTGGTCTCCTTCGAACTGCTGTTGGACACCTCGCTCACTGCTGTGGCAGCTCGGAAGTAGATATCTGACTGGAAGGAGAAGGGAGTTGAGTTAGCAAAGGCAGCTCCTCCTAGCCCTTGTCTAACGGGCTCTCTTCTTTGGAAAGCGGCCTCATAACTGCGGCTGGGAGAAAGAGAGTTCCCAAACATCCAGCGAATGGGAGATGCCGTTACAGGCTTCTACAATAAATGAACCTTTTCGTCCGCTATGCAAACAGAAGAACACAGTTGGAAGGGACCTGGGGAGGTCTTCTAGGCCAGGGGTCTCCAACCTTGGTCCCTTTTAAGACTTGTGGACTTCAACTCCCAGAGTCCCTCAGCCAGCAAAGCTGGCTGAGGAACTCTGGGAGTTGAAGTCCACAAGTCTTAAAGGGACCAAGATTGGAGACCCCTGTTCTAATCCAACCTCCCCTGCTGATGCAGAAAACCCTTTCAGAAAAATGGTTGTCCGGTCTCTTTAAAAGAAGGAAGAGTTATGGTGGCGCAGCAGTTAAAATGCAGCATTGCAGGCTGACTCTGCCCACAGCTTGGTGTTCGATCCTGACGAGGCTCAAGGCTGATTCAGCCTTGGAAGGTCGTTAAAATGAGGACCCAGATTGTTGGGGACCATAGGATTACATATCTGTGGTATATTATTCTATTCTATTCTATTCTATTCTATTCTATTCTATTCTATTCTATTCTATTCTATTCAATTTCTGTTCTGTTCTGTTCTGTTCTGTTCTGTTCTGTTCCGTTCCGTTCCGTTCCGTTCCGTTCCATTCTACTGTACTGTACTGTACTCTGCTCTATACTCAAGTCTACTCTAGTCTACTCTACTTCCATTCCATTCCATTCCATTCCACTCCACTCCATTCCACTCTGCCATGCTGGCGCAGTAGTTAGAATGCAGGATTGCAGGCCAACTCTGCCAACTGCCAGCAGTTCGGTCCTGATCGGCTCAAGGTTGACTCAGCTTTCCATCCTTCCGAGGTGGGTAAAATGAGGACCCAGATTGTTGGGGGCCAGAGGCTGACTCTGTAAACTGCTTGGAGAGGGCTGTCAAGCACTGTGAACGGTATATAAGTCTAAGAGTTATTGCTATTGCTAAAAACCTCCAAACCCTCAAACATTTTGAGAGAAAGGGTTCCAAACCTTCCATAGGAGACTTCATAACTGGGAGCCGTCTTGAGTTGTACAACTTAAGCGGGCTGGAAATTTAATGATGGGTCGGAGAAGCAAGAAGAGAACATTGAGGATTCCAATATCTTCAGAGCTAACCCCAAATGGCGAGGAAACCCATCCTGGGGGGAAAAGGAATTTGACGGGGCAGATCTGGTTCTGCCCTTTTCTCCTTACCCTCGATGCCACCAGCTGCAAGGCTGGGACCACAGCTGTATGAACCAGGTTCCCGTTCACCACCAACCGGATCTCGATGGAGTCAGTAGTGAAGGCCAAGATGTAAGGAAAGGCGCAAACTGCAGGAGACAGTAGAAGAGGGTCATCAACGAAGAAGACAACCCAGAAGGTGACAGGCATTCCTGAAGCTTTCCAAGATGTGCTCCTGGACAACCCAGCCCAGCTGAAAGGTCACAGGCGGCTTGGTTTTCTTACCGATCGCGTAAGGAACTTGGTTCCAGCTGAAATGGTAGTCTGAGGCCAGGGGCTGGACCAGAGCCGTGCCTCCGTTGAAGGGACACACTTTACGGTAATAGCAAACATCTGCAACAACAACAAAAAAGGAACAACTGTGGAAGGAGAAGGAGGAGGAGGAGGAAGAGGAGGAGGAGGAGGGGAAGAAGAAGAAGAGGAGGAGGACGGGAATAATAATAATAATAAGAGGAGGAGGTGGGGAAGAAGAAAAAGAAGAGGAGGAGGAGGAGGAGAAGGGGAATAGTAATAATAATAATAAGAGGAGGAGGAGGAGGAGAATAAGAAGAAGAGGAGGAGGAGAAGGAGGAGGAGGAGAAAAAGAAGAGGAGGAGGAGAGCTGGCATAAAAACAGAAGGAGGTCTAGGAGTCTCTGGAGGCAGCAAAAAACGTCACTTCCTGTCCAACTGGAAGTTGGCAAACAGGCCATTACTGCCTCCAGAGGGCCTCTGGGGGGTGGGGAAGGCTGTTTTTGCCCTCCCCAGACTCATAGAGAGGATCTGGAGCCAGGTGAGAGAGGAAAAATGGGTCTACCGGGCCATCGCATGACAGCTGGGGGAGGGGGAGTCCTTTTCCAAACTTCTTCACACAGCTTGCACAAATCTGTTGTGGTCTGCCAGCAGCCTGTGGAGCTGGCAGTGGAGTCAGTGAGGAGGCTGGGGAGGACAATGGGCCAGTCCTGGAGTCTGGGGAAGGCCCGGATGAGGGCTCTGCATCAGAGGTAGAGATGAGACCAGGGCCATCTGGGAGTGATGTGTGAACTCCGGAGCCTCCAGAGGGGGACAGCAGAGAGGCAGAGGAACAGGAGGATCCTGTTCCTAGTGCACGCATGTGCAGAGCTGCCAGAAGGCAAGAGCAGCTAAAGCAAAAAGGATGACTCAGGAGTAAGGCCAGGAGATGATTGGCCCATCCCATAAGGCTTAAAAGAGCAGCAACGGCTCTTGGGCTTTTTGTAGGAAAGCAACGTTGCTACAATTGTTTCTTGTCAGAGTCTCTTGTTTCTGAACTTCTTGGGATTCCTGCCAAGAAAAGCCTTTGGCAGGGTGCCAAAGAAGACAAAGGTCTGTGATAAGGCCGAAGGACTTTTTCTGAACGACTTTGTTTTGGATTTAATTTGGACTAAGCTGAGAATGAAGTAATTCTCAGCTGTTCTAATAAAATACATTAGCTTAGGACTGATTGTGTCTGGTAATAACTACTTGGGCCTAGGTCACAACAATAGCTAGTCGATGTGTCAACCATACATTCCAACGTCTGGCTGACCGGAGGAGGAGGAGAGAAGTCGCCGAGCAACCAGCTCCCATCTTGGTTGGACAAACGTGACGGTTTTTTTGGGAGCTTGAGAAACAGAAACTTATATTGGGGTGGAAAGTCTGGGAACTTCAGTACTGGCTTTTCACCGGTAACTCCAAGATGTTGTCTCTAAATACAAATTTGTTCTTTGGGGAAAAGCAATGCCTCGGAGATTGATTTGTAATGGGTAGCATTACTCAGAGCCTGACGCACATATGATAAATTAGGCCTGGTCTAGGTTGATGCCAAAGAAGTCTCAGCTTTTCGGCACTTCCGGAGTAGAAAATGGTACTTACAATTGTAGCACAAAAGGAGGCTAGCTTCTCCATCTTCATATACATCAATAGCTGCAACAAAATTAACCTGCAATGATAATGGGCAAGGATAGTGGGCGGACTGGAGGCCAGGCTGACTGCAACCGAGTGCAAGGATCTCTCCTTTCCCTCCCCTCTCCCCTCTAGCTTTCAGATGCTGTACTCTCTATGTGTCGTGTCCCACTCCTCCGCTGACGGCCGGGTCAGGGAAATCTGAATCAGGCATGCCTCTGCAGCTCTGCCAAAGTCCTAGCAAAGTCCTCAAGGCAGGCAGGAGACCACAAAGTGACTTCAGCAAGATATGTTCGACTTTGCCTGACTCAGAGAATGCCAGAAAGCAGGTCCTTTATATAGGCCATGGGGTGTGGCTCCATGACTCAGCACTTATCCAGGCCTGCCCCTCCCTTCCTTCTGACGCCGCCGCCTATCAATTCTTCTGAAGCAAGGGTCACTCCAGTCGGCAGCTGTTGGTAATTGGCCTCCCTCAGGCTCACATGCTGTGGGGGAGGGGGAGGGGTCTAGTTGCTCCGTTTGCCTGGGCATGGAGCCAGGGCTGGGGCCGGGAGGTGCTTCCTCCTCCTCAGCCTGTCTGGGCATGGAGCCAGGGCTGGGGCCGGGAGGTGCTTCCTCCTCCTCAGCCTGTCTGGGCATGGAGCCAGGGCTGGGGCCGGGAGGCATACTAGGACATTCCTCAGCGTTCGGAAGCAGATAAGAAGGTCCCGGCTGTGGTGAGAGCGGGCAAGACACAACACTATGGAAACTGTCGTTCCCGATTGTTTCGTGTCACCGCCGAAGCTGGAATTGGCCTGTGCTCATCTACCCCGCAATTTGGAAAGTGGACTGAATGACAGTCCCAAAGAGTGGTTTTTTTTCAAGAGGCAACTGGACTTTCTGGTTTTTCTTTGAAGACGTTTCGCTTCTCATCCAACACGCTTCTTCAGCTCTGACTGGATGGTGGGGAAGGGAAGGATTTATACTCCTTGCAGACAGCTGGTCATTTGCATCCTTTTAGAGCAGGGGTCCCCAACCTTGGCAACTTTAAGCCTGGCGGAACTTAACTGGCAGACTGGGAGTTGAAGTCCGTCATGGCTTAAAGTTGCCAAGGTTGGAGACCCCTGTTTTAGAGGGTCATTGAAGCACTTGGAGGTTTATGTCTATGGAGATTCTCAGTCATCCAAGTCCAAAGGTGCATTTTCAGGAGGCAACTGGACTTCCTTTGGTTTTCTTTGAAGATGTTTTGCTTCTCATCCAAGAAGCTTCTTCAGCTCCGACTGGATGGTGGGGAATCCCTTTTAGAGGGTCATTGAAGCGCTTGGAGGTTTATCTGTGTCTTCAGGATCTCCTGAGTAGTCCTTCTGGTTCCTGTAATCTGCAATGTTTTCCTCTGGAAATCCATTCCACCCACCAGAAGGATGCAAATGTCCAGCTGTCTGCAAGGAATATAAATCCTTCCATTCTCCACTATCCTATCAGAGCTGAAGAAACTTCTTTGGATGAGAAGCAAAACATCTTCAAAAGTAAAAAAACAAGAAAGTCCAGTTGCCTCTTGAAAAAGCACCTTTGGGACAACCATGACCTGGATGACTGAGAATCTCTACAGACTTTTGACTGAATGACAGAGTTGGAAGGGACCTTGGAGATCATCTAGTCCAACCCCCTGCTCAAGCAGGAGACCCCTATAACATTCCAGACAAGTGGCTGTCCAAACTCTTCTTGAAAACCTCCAGTGATGGAGCACCCACAACTTCTGGAGGCAAGCTGTCCCACTGATTAATTGTCGGGAAATTTCTCCTTAGTTACCCAGGTTGGCTCTTCCTCTGAAAAGCTTCCACCCATTGCTTCTTGTTCTACTCTCAGGTGCTTTGGAGAATAGATTGTCTCCCATTTATTTGTGGCAACCCCTGAGATATTGGAACACTGCTATTATGTCTCCCCTAGTCCTTCTTTTCATTAAACTAGGCATACCGAGTTCCTGCAACTATTCTTCATATGTTTTAGCCTCCAGTCCCCTAATCATCTTGGTTGCTCTTCTCTGCCTTCTTTCTAGAATCTCAACATCTTTTTTTATATCATGACGACCAAAATTGGATGCAATAGCAATAGCATGTAGACTTATATACCGCTTCACAGTGCTTTTACAGCCCCCTCTAAGCGGTTTACAGAGTCAGCCTATTGCCCCCAATAATCTGGGTCCTCGTTTTACCAACCTCGGAAGGATGGAAGGCTGAGGGAGGGACGGAGGGAGGAAACAAGGGAAGGAGAGAGAGAGGAAAGGAGGGAGGAAGGAAGGAAAGAAGGAATGGAGGGAGGAAGGGAGGAAGAGCAATAGCACTTAGATTTAGATACTGCTTTACAGTGTTTTTACAGCTTTCTCTAAGTGGTTTACAGAGTCAGCCTATTACCCCCACAATTTGGGTCCTCATTTTACCCACCTCGGAAGGACAGAAGGCTGAGTCAACCTTGAGTCTGTTGAGATTCGAACTGCCAAATTGCAGGCACCCGGCAGTCAGCAGAAATAGCCTGCAGTACTGCACTCTAACCACTGTGCCAGCGTGGCGCAATATTCCCATTACTATTGGACTATCGGGGGAAAATACCTCGGTTTCTTCTCCCTCCGATTCTGAAGGACAGGATCTTCCAATGCGAACCTAATTCTGAATTGTGTACCGGACTCTGTACTGAACCTACCCTGCTCGCGTCCACATTGTGCATCCGGTAGCACTCGCCCGTGCTCTCGCTGACCAGGTCAAACTGGTGTCGGTAGGCCACACAGATCAGGTTGTCATTTTCGCCGGTGGGGCCATCCACCAATGTCATGACCACAGGTGGGTCGGATAAGCAGATTTCCTGCGCCAGGAAAATCAGAAAAAAAAAGGGACTGTGAAATTTGGCAGGAACAGACCGGGGGTGGGTGGAAAA
Source organism: Ahaetulla prasina (assembly GCF_028640845.1). Lineage (NCBI taxonomy): Eukaryota > Metazoa > Chordata > Lepidosauria > Squamata > Colubridae > Ahaetulla > Ahaetulla prasina. The sequence continues at coordinate 5,469,006 of NC_080554.1, forward strand.
TCCTGAATATGAAAAACAGCACAGGCAAATTAAGGATGTCCATAGGAAACCACCTAACCGGATTTCTTATTGTCTGTAACGTTTTTTGGCTTTTGCAAAAGATTGAAAAAGCTCTCTGCATCTCAAGATAGGCAGGAGCGGGCTGCTGGGGGTTCGGGCAAACCTCTAGCTAAGATTCTGTGCAGAAAGAGTTCATGACTACTCATGACTGCCTCCCCACCCCATCCCGCTCCTTCCAGGAGTCCCCATGCAGCCTGTTTTAGGTACAGGTAAGTGCAGGGCGCGCACGGAGGGTCGGGGAGGCCGAAAAACGGGCCTACCGGAAGTTTGGGAAGGCTGGAAATGGGCCCATTTCACAACTTAAAAGTTTGCCAAGGTTGGGTGAAATACCGGCCTCGCTCATCTGTCATTGTTTTATCTCCGCTCGGCAGCTCATCCGCTGATGCGTTACCTCAAACCTACCCTGATGTATTGGAACTCCTCTATGGGGGATTCGGACTGGGGGGACGCCAAGGGTGCACCGTTCAGAGTCTCCCACCGCCTGAACTTCCGGGTGACGAGAAGGAGCTTGTTCCGAATCGCGACGATGATCCGTAGTTCATTGCTGTGGTGAGTGTTGATGGCGTAGAGATGGCAGCCTGGAGGACAGAAGTCAGAGTCAGTAAAGCAACGAACCAAAGGGGAGTTTCCCAAACAGGAGACAAAGCTAAAAGACTTCCAGTTTAACTTTTCTTTCTGAAGCGCAGGGAGATCCAGATCCTTCCTCCTCAAAACTGAACACAGAAGGTAGAATAACAGAGTTGGAAGGGACCTTGGAGGTCTTCTAGTCCCACCCGCTGCTCGAGCAGGAGACCCTATACAGATAAATGGTTGTCCAGTCTTTTTTTGAAAGCCTCCAGTGAAGGAGCTACCCACACTTCTTTTTATATGTGTGTGTGTGTGTGTGTGTGTGTGTTTTATTTGTAATTTTCTTTTAACTTCCATACATATTTTGA
>NC_080554.1:5472500-5650000 GCF_028640845.1 Ahaetulla prasina
CCTTCCTACCTATCCATCCATCCATCCATCCATCCATCCATCCATCCATCCATCCATCCATCCATCCATCTATCTGTATCTACATACCTACCTGCCTACCTACCTATCTATATCTACTGGTATCTATCTATCTATCTATCTATCTATCTATCTATCTATCTATCTATCTATCTATCTATCTATCTATCTAGGTATTTTATCTCACCCACAACCTCTGAAGGTAAACTATTCTGTTGGTTGATTGCTCTCACCGTTATTAATTTCCTCCTTACTTCTAGATGGCTTCTCTCCTTGGGTTAGTTTCCATCCATTGTTTCTCGTCTTTATCTTTTGGTGCTTTGAAAAATAGTTTAATCCCCCTGGTCTTTGTGACAGCCCTCATAAAACAGACTACTACGTAATTCAGGACCACGGTTTGATTTCTGATCCGATCGTTCCACGATACCTTTCGTTTTCTCCAACTTGTTTTCTCGGCAATCGCTTTTGCTCCGGGTCAACTTCGCTTCGATGCCTTTCCATAGAGCATTCAGCCTGAACACCAGAAGCCGTGCCTCCTTCCCTAGCAGATGGAAGGACAACCACGTCAAATAGGACCATCTCATCATGATGGCCCTGACCTTCAACGTCTCCGTCTCGTTTATATCCCAACTTTTCATCTGCAGAAGGACAGCTGACACAAAGTACAGGGCAAGGACCAAACATCCTAATCAATGGTGAGTTTCAATTTATTTTTTTACTACCAGTTCTGTGGGTGTGGCTTGGTGGGCGTGGCAGGGGAAGGATACTGCAAAATCTCCATTCCCAAGCCACTCCAGGGGAAGGATACTGTAAAATTCCCATTCCTTCCCACTCCAGGGGAAGGATACTGTAAAATCCCCATTCCCTCCCCACTCCAGGGGAAGGGTACTGTAAAATCCCCATTCCCTCCCCACTCCAGGGGAAGAATACTGTAAAATCCCCATTCCCTCCCCACTCCAGGGGAAGGATACTGTAAAATCCCCATTCTCTCTCCACTCCAGGAGAAGGATATTGTAAAATCCCCATTCCCTCCCCACTCCAGAGGAAAGATACTATAAAATCCCCATTCCCTCCCCACTCCAGGGGAAGGATACTGTAAAATCCCCATTCTCTCTCCACTCCAGGAGAAGGATATTGTAAAATCCCCATTCCCTCCCCACTCCAGAGGAAAGATACTATAAAATCCCCATTCTCTCCCCACTCCAGGGGAAGGATACTGTAAAATCCCCATTCTCTCCCAACTCCAGGGGAAGGATACTGTAAAATCCCCATTCCCACCCCACTCCGGGGAAGGATACTGTAAAATCCCCATTCCCTCCCCACTCCAGGGGAAGGATACTGTAAAATCCCCATTCCCGTCCCACTCCAGGGGAAGGATACTGTAAAATCCCCATTCTCTCCCAACTCCAGGGGAAGGATACTGTAAAATCCACATTCCCACCCCACTCCAGGGGAAGGTTACTGCAAAATCCACATTTCCTCCCGATCAGCTGGGACTCGGGAGGCAGAGAATAGATGGGGACGGGGCCAGTCAGAATTTTTACTACCGGTTCTCCAAACTACTCAAAATTTCCGCTACCGGTTCTCCAGAACTGGTCAGCACCTGCTGAAACCCGCCTCTCCATGGACTCCATATACTACTTTTTCTATGGGAATATCAGGTCACTTCCCTAATTTTACTAAAGAAAATATGCAAAACAGGTGAGGCTGAGATTGACAGACCCAAAGAAATCCAGCCAACTCCCTGCTTAAGGGAATCTTGAATCTGGGGCTTCCTGTTTCTAAACCAATCCCTTGATCTCTCACACCTTCCCTATTTAGCTCTCTGCTTATTTGTATTTGCCACTTGTATATAGACAGAGGGGCAAACTCATTCCCTTCTAGCATTGATGATGTTACCTAGTTGGGTCCTGAAATGTCTGCAAGAAACCAACCAAGCTCAGAGAGCACCAAGGACCCTTTGAGTTACAAATATTATCTTCTACTTAAAGCGGTATACACATGCAAAGAGTAATAAAAACATTATCTCTCCTTGAAAAATAGCCATTTGAATACATTCTTGCTGCCTCCGCTGAATTCTACAAGATTACAGGTGACGAGTCATCACCTCTGATCCTAATGCAGGCTAGAATCTTTAACGTTTTGGAGGAAAGGCGACAGCAGCTTTTAAATCTTTTAAATAGGGGTTCCCCCCCTGCTCCCCCCCGTGGGCTGTGGCTGATCCTGACTTGCAGCAGGCAAGCGTGCAAGCCATTTAAGTGAGCAGCAGGCGCGTGTGCACGCTGCTTGTGCAAATGGAGTTGCGTGCACACGCTTGCCGGCCATTTGCGAAGAACCATCCCCTCTTCCCCCCCCACACACACACCGGTCCTCAAAACCAGAAACATTGAGGAATTCTGTTGTAGGACATTTTGGTCCCGAATGCTGATGAAAATTCTGCTCATCGGGTAAACAAAACAAAACTTCCATTGCTTAGGTCTGTCTTACGATGTCGGGGAATATTATTCTCCCAAACAGCTGAGTGGTGCTCCTTACCTTTGTCTGCTCTGGTGATTAGAAGGTCCAACGTTTCTAGGACGTGCATCTGTTTGATCTGTAATGTTTTATCAAACACTGGGATGGGAGGTTGTCCATCTGGAAAGGGAAGGTTGAAAAACGCTGAATCTCTGAAACAGCTATGCAACAACAGGGCGCATCGCATCCTCGTGTTGTGCCTCGTCCTCCCTCCTCTCCTCAGCCAGGCCCCTCCTGTCTCCACCCGGGCCTGTTATCAGACTCGGAGTCTGATAATGAAGATGAACGGCCTGTCATGACTCCAGCCCCTGGCCCTGGCCCCATGCCCAGAGAGGATGTCAGGAGTGAACAGAGAAGCCCGATAAACTTCACTCCTACAGCGTGTGAACAGGAAGCCAGCCATGTGCTGGAATTACTGACAGCAGATCCAGCTGAAGACAATTCAAAGTGGGAGGATCCTCGCTTCCGGAGATCTGAGAGGCGACGCCAGCAGAAGGAAGGGAGGGGCAGGCCTGGATAAATGCTGAATCATGGAGCCACACCCCACAGCCTATATAAAGGACCTGCTTTTGGCATTCCAACCTTGAGTCAAGCAAAGTCTCATCTAGTTTGCTGATATCGGACTCTATCGCTGAAGTCACAACTTGGACTCCTGCCTGCCCTGAGAAACCTCGAAGGAATTTGGCAAAGCTGCAGAGGCTTCGTTGCCACGTTTGATACGGACTTCCTTGACCCGGTCATCGGAGGGGGAGGGGGACACGACACCTCGGTGCTTTCTGAGCTGGGTTGTTTCCTTGCAGATGTTTCGTTGCCAAACTAGGTAACATCTTCAAGTGACAGAAGGGAGTGGGGTTTGTTTCTGACACTGATGATGCTACCTAGTTGGATCGTGAAACGTTTGCAAGAAAGCAACCCAGCCCAGAGAGCACTTAAGCTTATTTATTTGATATTGTGGACAATAGAGTTAAATGACACACACGCACACACAAAAATTATTTCATAAAGTTATTGAGGGTCTTTTCTATAGCAAAAGGGCCCTAATTTCTTTTCTTTTTTCTTTTTAAAAAGGCATGAAGCAGGATACTAAAGGTTAAGGTAAAGGTTCCCCTCACACATATGTGCTAGTCGTTCCTGGCTCTAGGGGGCAGTGCTCCTCTCAGTTTCAAAGCCGAAGAGCCAGCGCTGTCCGAAGACGTCTCCGTGGTCATGTGGCCGGCATGACTCAACGCCAAAGGCGCACGGAACGCTGTTACCTTCCCACCAAAGGTAGTCCCTATTTTTCTACCAACATTTTTTACGTGCTTTCGAATTGCTAGGTTGGCAGAAGCTGGGACAAGTAACGGGAGCTCACCCTGTTACGCGGCACTAGGGATTCGAACTGCCGACCTTTCAATTGACAAGCTCACAGTCTTAGCCACTGAGCCACTGCTGTGTTATATTTCTACAGGGGGTTGAAGCCAAAGACTGACACTTACATTTTCAGGAAATAGACTGAAACGAAAGCAGTTCTCGAAATGAGAATGAAAAACCTCCCCAGAAAGGTTTTTGCTGAGAGCTCTCTATGGCACCTTAAAAGCGGAAATTCAGCTAAAATCCATTTGTTTCTCAAGGAGGGGGAATGGAAAGAGGCCAGGTGCAGATATTCTCACAACCACGGGGTGGTCTACTACTCACCGTCTAAGAGAAAGACACCAACATCTGTTGAGACAAGCAGGGACTGTCCCCAGGAATCAGCACAAATGACTTCATGCTGGAAATTGCTGCAGAAGCATTGCGACTCCCAGGGCTGCAGAAGAATACAGTTATGGATGGTGAGTGGATGGACAGAGAAAGGCAGAGAGAGACACAGAGAGAGAGAGATACAGAAAGAAAAAGAGACAAAAAGAGAGACGGAAACAGAGAGATAAAGACAGAGACCAAAAGAGGGACAGAGAGACAGAATGAGAAAAAGAAAGAAAGAGAGAAAGAGAGAGACAAAGAGAGAAAGAAAGAGAGAGACAGAGAGACAAAATAGAAAGAGAGACAGAGAGAAAGAAAGACAGAGAGAGACAGAGAGACAAAATAGAAAGAGAGACAGAGAGAAAGAGAGAAAGACAGAGAGAGAGACAGAGAGACAAAAAGAGGAAGAGAGACAGAGACAGAAAGAAAAAGAGACAAAGACAGAGAGAAAGAAAGAGAGAGACAGAGAGACAAAATAGAAAGAGAGACAGAGAGAAAGAGAGAAAGACAGAGAGAGACAGAGAGACAAAATAGAAAGAGAGACAGAGAGAAAGACAGAGAGAGACAGAGAGACAAAATAGAAAGAGACAGAGAGAAAGAGAGAAAGACAGAGAGAGAGACAGAGAGACAAAAAGAGGAAGAGAGACAGAGAAGAGAGAAAGAGAAAGAGAGAGAAAGAAAGAAAGAGAGAAGAAAGAAAGAAAGAAAAGAGAAAGACAGAAAGAAGTCAGAGAGTCAGAGAGACAAAAAAAGAAAGAGAGACAGAGACAGAAAGAGAAAGAGAGAGAGAGACAAATACAGAGAGGCAGAAAGAGAAAGAGACAGAAAGAGAGAGATACAGAGAGAAGAAAAGAGAAAGAAAAAGAGAAAAATAAAAAGAAGAAGAAAAAGAAAGGGCACCTTGGAAATGAAGGCAATGTGTTGCTTTAGAATTCTTCATCTTCCTCACTACGGAGGAATAACAACAACTGTCCCCCCCACCCCCGTTCCCTCCGTCCCCATCGCCCAAAATTTCCCAAATGAAAAACGAAAAAAAGGGGATGTTGGTTTGTTAAGAGCAAAATCTTAACTCCGGGCAACATTTTTACGCCATTCCTTCAAACGGCGCAAAGGATTCCAATGGGTTTGTACCGAAAGCAGGTCGATCTCATTTGAAGTACAACCGTTTTCCTCTTTGCAAAGGTTCGCGCTCCCCCCACCCCCACCCCCCCGCCTCGAACGATTCGCTCACCTCCTTTTTACAGAGGCTGGTCGTGGCTAAAATAGTTGGGGCGTCCCCCCTCACAATGCTCTTCAGTTTGAGGGCCTTCAAAGGAAGAAATAAACAACAACAACAACAACAACAACATTCTGTTAAGGTAGCATTGCAATAAAAAGTAGAATTTCGCTCGTTGTTTCTGGTCTGGCTAATACCGCGTGGTTGACATCAATCCTGAAGTTCTGAAATTATAAGTAGTTCTCAACTTACAGCCATGTGTTTAGTGATCGTTCGAAGCTACGTCGGCCCTGGAAAAAGCGACGTATGACCATTTTTCACACTTACGACCGTTTTAGCATCCCCATGGTCACGAGGACAAAATTTCAAAGGCTTGGCAACTGGCTTTATGTTGTTCCCCGCTTTTGAGACTCTCAGACGAGCAAAAGTCAACGGGGGGGGGGAGAGCCTGATTCGCTGAACAGCCGTGTCGCTAACTTAACGACTGCAGTGATTCGCTTAACGACCGTGGCAAGAAAGGTTGTACAATGGGGCGAATCTCACTTAACATCTGCTTTCGACCCTGCTTTCTGAGTTGTTCTTGTCTTCTGGCCGCTCTGCACATGGGCACACTGGGAACAGGCTCCAGCTGTTCCTCTGCCTCGTTGCTGTCTAGCTACCTCTCTGCCTCCGACGCAGAGCCCTCGTCCGAGCTTTTCCCAGCCCGCAGGACTGACCCACGTTCGTCCCCAACCTCCTCACTGTCTGACTCTGTTGCCGGTTCTGCTGCCAGTTCTGCTGGGTGCCGGCAGGCCACCACAACCCGTAAACACGCACCTGGCCAAGCCGGACAAATTCTGCTTGCCGAGCTTCTTCTTTCTTCCGAGCTGATTTGGGGGATTCAGGCAAGACGTCGCTGAAGGATCTCCTGTTCAGCATGTTCTAGAAACAGACAACAACCAACCACCACAGCCGGAAGTTGAAGAAAAGGGGCTGACATCTTGGGAGAGCTCGGGCGTTTCCAAGATGGGATCAAAGCAGGAGGCTGGGCTGGAGAACCTCAGGTTGCTCCGCCTGGGCAGGGGAGAGCTTACCTTGTGCATGTCGGGCATGAGATCCTGGTATAAGGAGCGGATTAGCATGTCTAGCGTCCGTTGTCGCTTCTGAGCAAAAGTCGGCGTTTCCAAGGTGGCTTTCTCCCCATTGATTACTGCCCAAAAGAGAAGAGGATAAGAGAAGAACAGAATAAGAGAGTTGGGAGAGATCCTTTGAGGTCTTCTAGTCCAATCTGCCCTGAGTCCTTCGGGAGAAGGGCGGTATAAAAATCTAATAAATCTAATCTAATCTAATCAATCTGAAAGTTGCTTGGTTTTCTTTCAGTTGATCAGTCTCAGTAGAGCCTAATTTGTATGTTTGGTTTACAAAATTAGGGTGAGCGAGCTCGCATTCCCGTAGAACAGGGGTCTGCAACCTTAAACACTCCAAGAGCCATCTGGACCCGTTTCCCACAGAAAAGAAAACACCAGGAGCCACAAAACCCTTCCTGCGCCGATCTATTTCTTGAGCGGCCACAAATCTAGTATATGTACTTGAATTAAATGTTCTGTTTTCTTCTGAAACTTGTCTTTTCTTGGATTCATCTATGGCTGGCCTACCGGGTGTCAAAAAGCTCAATAAATCGCATGCCGGCGGGTGTCACACATTGGCGGTTGTGACGCCTATTTTGAATGACAGGGAGCCGCAGCAGAGGGGTGAAAAGCCACATGCGGCTCCAGAGCCACAGGTTGCTGACCCCTGCCGTAGAAAAAGCAGTATATGGGGTCCTTGGTGCTTTCAGAGCTCGGGGAGTGGCCCGGCCGATACCTTTCAGATGCCGTAATACTTGGCAAGAAAGTAGTAATGAACTAATTGTCTCCTGCAAATTCCACTCCCCTTTCGCTCCTCTTTTATTCCCAATGATTTCCCATTCATTGTCCACCTGTGGCCTTACTCCCAAGTCGACCCTTGTTCTTTAGCTGTTCCCTTCGTCTGGCAACTCTGCGCATGCACACACTGGGAACAGGCACCAGCTGTTCTTCTGCCTCGCTGCTGTCTAGCTACCTCTCTGCCTCCGATGCAGAGCCCTCGTCCGAGCTTTCCCCAGCCCCCAGAACTGACCCACGTTCCTCCCCAACCTCCGCACTGTCTGACTCTGAAGGCAGCTGATAACTGTTATGCGGCCCTGGCCCCCACTCTGCCTCCGGCGCAGAGCCCTCATCAGAGCCTTCCCCAGACTCTAGGACTGGCCCATGTTCCTCTCCCAACCTCCTCACTGTCCGAAGCTGCTGACAGATTCGCTGGCGGGCCACAACGCCTGGCTTTAGTAGGGTCAATTTCAGGAAAGCCTCTTTGATGCCAAGATTAAGCGGAAGACAGAGGAATGTTTAATATTTACATTTTACCAGAAGGAAATCCCTGAACTCCTGGTGGTCGGTGAACACCGGCGGGGAGGGAAGCGGGGGTCCAAAAAGAGGAACGCTTTCTTCCGAAAAAATTTTCAGTCTACGAAGGAGGGAGAGAAGGAAGAGAGAGAAGGAACGAGAGAAGGACAATATGATGATTTGGGACTTGGAATTATTCCCCAATAAGTCCATATCTGCCAAATGTATTAAAAAAACCCCAGTCCACATTTAATGCTGTGACAGTTGTGGGTGCAAGGAACTGCCGCAGGTTGTCACGTCAAATGGTCACTAAAAGAATGGTTGTAAGTCAAGGACTACCTGAATTGCTGACATTCAGCGAGGTCTTTATGAAGTTTGTGGAAGGATCTGAACTTACGGGCGAAGTCCATAAATCTGAGAAGCAGAGACTTATAGCTAGTCCTCGACTTACAGCCACAACTGAGCCCCAAAATTTCTGTTGATAAGGGAGACCTTTGTTAAGTGAGTTTTGCCCTGTTTTACCACCTTTCTGGACACAGTCATTCTGTGAATCACCGCAGCTGTTAAGTGAATCACACAGCGTTGACACCGCTTGTCGGAAGGTCCCAAAATGAGAACACCTGACCCAGGGACGCTGCGGCCGTCATAAATAGGAGCCCCATTGCCAAGCATCTAAATGTTGATCACACAACCTTAGGGATGCTACAACGGTCATAAGTCTGAAAATGGTCATAAGTCGACTTTTTAAAAAACTTGAAACATACACTAAATGAACTGTTGTAAGTCAAGGAGTCATATTTTTTTTTTAAAAAAATGTGTTTTTCCATGCCTTGGGTTTCTCCTGCCACGCTGTGTTTTTTGTGACAATATCACAGTGCGCTGAAGGATGTAACATGCCGTTTTAAATTATAGGGCTGTGGCGGCACAGTGGTTAGAATGCAGTATTGCAGGCTAAACTCTGCCCTCTGCCAGCAGTTCGATCCTGACCGGCTCAAGGTTGACTCAACCTTCTGTCCTTCCGAGGTCGGTAAAAAATGAGGACCGAGATTGTTGGCGGGCAAGATGCAGACTCTGTAAACCGCTTAGAGAGGGCTGTAAAGCACTGTGAAGCGGGATATAAGTCAAAGTGCTATTGTTATTGCTTGCTTCCTTCCTTCCTACCCTTCTTTCTTTTCCTCTCTCCCTTTTCTTCTTCTTTCCTTTTTTTTCTCCCCTCCCCTTTCTCCTTCCTCCCCTCCCTCCTTTTCTTTCTTCCCATGGTGACTTAGTGGTTAGAATGCAGTATTGCAGTCTAAGTCTATTACTATTTTCCTTCCTTCCTCCCTCCCTCCCTTCCTTCCCTCCCTCCCTTCTTTCTTTTCCTCTCTCCCTTTTCTTCTTCCTTCCTTCTTTTTCTCCCCCATTTCTCCTTCCTTCCTTCCTTCCTTCCTTCCTTCCTTCCTTCCTTCCTTCCTTCCTTCCTTCCTTCCTTCCTTCCTTCCCTTTCTTTCTTGCTATGGTGGCATAGTGGTTAGAATGCAGTAGCACAGTCTAAGTTTAAGACCTGTTACTATTTTCCTTCCTTCCTTCCTTCCTTCCTTCCTTCCTTCCTTCCTTCCTTCCTTCCTTCTCATTTCCATCTCCTTTCTCCCTCCTTCCCTATCTCCTTCCTTTTTTTCCCATTTCCTTCCTTCCTTCCTTCCCTCCCTCCCCATCTCCTTCCTTCCTTCCTTTATTCCTTTTCATTCCCATCTCTTTTCTTCCTTCCTTCCTTCCTTCCCTTCCTTCCTCCTTCCCTTCCTCCCTCCCTCCCTGTGGTTAGAATGCAGTATTGCAGGCTAATTCTGCCAACTGCCAGCAGTTTGATTCTCATCGGCTCAAGGTTGTCTGAGCCTTCCATCCTTTCGAGGCTGGAAAAATGAGGACCCAGATTGTTGGGGTCAAGAGGCTGATTTAGACAGGGCTGTAAAGCACTATGAAGTGGGATATAGGTCTAAGTGCTGCTGCTATAGTAAGGAGTAGTTAGACCAGAGTTACCACCTACCTGTAGCTATCGCTTTGTTTATTGTACCGCACTAAGGCAAAAATATCTGCAGGGTTAGTTAAGGATTCCGATTTACAGTTATTAAGTCAGGGGGATCATATTTTGTAAGGGCTCTCCTCCCCTGCCCCCCCCCAATGTCAACAAATTTTGGCTGAAATTAAAGATCCAATTCAGCAAGGCGCTGAAATGTTCAACACGGGTATCAAAGTACACTCCAGTGGCACCCAAGCTGATCATGATTACAAACGTAAAAATACAAGATAGCCAGAGTGTAGCTTCCTTGGTCCTGGTAAGTCCCCCAAATGTACAACAAAATCTACTTGGAAGTAATTTAACTAATTTCAGCTTCCATGTTCGGAACCCCACTTGAATCATTTAAATTCCAATTATGATGTGTTTTAAAACATGTATTGGTGTTTCACCCATGATACCAAGGAAGGACTTATAGGAGATGAGCCGGAAGGAGGGGTTAAACGTGTCATAAGTCATGAGTCCCTTCATGCCCACAAAAGATCTAAGTCCAGCCCACTTTGAATGCCTTTCTTATCTCCCGCTCATTTCCCCTTGACTGTTAGTTGGTCAGATTCTTGTAGAGACCTTAAGCCTGCAATAAATCTTTATGCTCATTTGAACTGCCCGAATCTCCTGATTTCTCCGGCGTTTGACAGCACCCCATTAAACCTCGGAGGGATAGTTAAAAACCCGAATCTGTTCTAAAGGACAAAATAGCAGACGTTGAGTAGCAAGTCCAGGATGGTAGTGAAAGATACGTGTAAAGTGAGAACGGATCATGGACGGTTTGAAAGCTGGTGAGGCTTCTTCCCCTTCCTGGAACACGATGGTGACAATGTCATTTCCGATGTGCCTCTTTCTTTCTACCTGCAAAAGAAGAATCAACTAGATCTCAGTGTTGAGATTCCCTATTGACGTTCAACTTGGTTTTCATTTCCTGTGCTTCCTGCCCAACATGTAAAGATAGCTTCGTAATTGTATATATTAAATAGACTAGAAAGCAAAAAATCACAAAACTGTTTTCTTGCAGACGTCTCGGGACCCAACTAGATAACATCATCAGTGTTGGAAGGAGTTTGCTCACTGTTTTATACACAGATGGCAAATATAAATAAGCAGGCACCAAACGCCACTCCTACCTAGCACTGAGGATGTTACCTAGTTGGGTCATGAAAAGTCTGCAAGAAAACAACCAAGTGCAGAGAGCACCAAGGACCCATAAAGCAATAAACTCCCTTTTTATTGGAGGTTGGGCAAACATTTGCTAGGAATACATTTAACTGGGTTCCCCCTATTGCCGTGATGGCACGAACCTGTGGCACGCGGAGCCATATCTGTGGGCACGCGAGCGTTGCCCTATCTCAGCTCCAGCGCGCATGTGCGTGCCAGCCAGCTGGTTTTGGGGCCTTCTGGGCCCACCGGAAGATGGGAAACGGGCAGTTTCCGGCCTCCGGAGGACCTCCAGAGGGGTGGGGAAGGCCGTTTTCGTCCTCCCCAGGCTCCAAGAAAGGCTCTGGAGCCTGGGGAGAACGGAAAACGGGCCCGCTGTGCCATCGCATAGCGGGGGGAGCACAGGGGGGGGTGCACGCATGCGCAGGGGAGAGGGGTACATTGAATTATGGGTATGGGTACGCGCGCACGCGAAACCCCCCCCCCGCTTTTGGCACACGATGGCAAAAAAGTTAGCCATCCCTGCCCTATTGCATCAAGGTTGAACTCACTGCGGTCTTGCCATTCTATGACTTTCCCCTCAACCCTTCCTCGCCTAAGCTCAAGATTATTTAACCAATTGATCTGTTCTTCACTGCACTTGGTCTTTGCCAAACCCTGTTGCCATAATGATGTTGGATACGCCTAAACAGCGATCTCAGCGCTCCGCCTCTTTCCTTCCCGGTAATCGTGGTTTGCAAAACCAACCAACATGGAAAACCACACACTTGCTGTTTGTTCTCCTTGGAGTATGGAAGCATGGTTGAGACATGGAACATGATCTCGTGCCCTTGGTAGACGGTGTAGATGGAATAAATCCCTGTTGTGTCGTCTGCGAAATAAAATAATGAAGAAGAAAAAAATAGCAGGCCAATAACATTTTTGGGCGGGTTGATTTTGAGAGGATTTTTCGAAGCTGGCCACTTTTAAAGAGACCTGGACTTCAATTCCAAGGATTCTGCAGTGTTTGAAAGGTAATGAAAGCTCAACTCAAATTCTTCATTTTTAAGTTGATTTGGACTGGACCCCCTTATCTCTCTTTATCCTGCTGCTGCTTCTGGGCATCTGGTACGGAGTCCTCAAAAGGCCTTCCTCCCCACTGCAAAATCGTGTGTCCCCCGCCCCCCCCACACACATTACGTTCCTCCAAGTAGAAACACAGAATACCAAATGTCCACTTACTTTTGGTGTCCAGTCCTCCTCGGTAGCCGGTCCAGCCCTTGAGAGTCACCGTGTCCCCCAAGAGACTCAACAGCCTCTGAAAAGTTTCACTTCCGGTTTCTAGACATTGGAAAAAAATGAGGTGGGGAAGGGATAAAGGGGGAGAGAGAGAGATGAATGGATGAATGGATAGATAGACAGATAGAGATGGATGGATGGATAGACAGACAGACAGACAGACAGACAGGGAGAGAGAGAGATGGGTGATAGTTAGGGATGGATGATAGATAGATCGATAGATGGATAGACAGACAGACAGACAGACAGAGAGATGGGTGATAGATAGGGATGGAAGAGAGAGAGAGATGGGTGATAGTTAGGGATGGATGATAGATAGATAGATAGATAGATAGATAGATAGATAGATAGATAGATAGATAGATAGATAGATATACAGAAGATAGATAGATAGATACAGTAGAGAGATAGATAGATAGATAGATAGATAGATAGATAGATAGATAGATAGATAGATCGATAGATGGATAGATAGATAGATGGATAGACAGATAGACAGACAGACAGAGATGGGTGATAGATAGGGATGGAAGATAGATAGATAGATAGATAGATAGATAGATAGATAGATAGATATACAGAAGATAGATAGATAGATAGATAGATAGATAGATAGATACAGTAGAGATAGAGAGATAGAGATGGATGGATGGATGGATGGATGGATAGACAGACAGACAGACGGAGAGAGAGAGAGATGGGTGATAGTTAGAGAGAGATGGGTGATAGTTAGGGATGGATGATAGATAGATAGATAGATAGATAGATAGATAGATAGATAGATAGATAGATAGATAGATAGATGGATGGATGGATGGATGGATGGATGGATGGATGGACAGACAGACAGAAAGACAGACAGAGATGGGTGATAGATAGGGATGGAAGAGAGAGAGAGATGGGTGATAGATTGGGATGGATGATAGATAGATAGATACAGTAGATAGATAGATAGATATAGATAGAGAGAGAGAGAGAGAGACAGACAGACAGACAGATTAACAGAGTTGGAAGGGACTTTATAGGTCATCTAGTCCAACCCCCCGCTCAAGCAGGAGTTCCTACACCATGCCCGACAAATGTCCTTGGATTCCTGAGAAGGCCAAAAGATAGATTTGATTGTCAACAACAACAATAATAACAACAACAACAACAAAGGACACAACAATCTCAGGTTACGATGAAAGGACATATGGCAAAAGAGCCCTGTCGCTTAAATAAAAAAAAAAAAGGGAAAAATTGAACTGATGGCTACTAACAGTTCCAGGCCTGCAGAGGGCAGACGATGGATTTAAAAGCTACAGTATTCGCAGCATCTTTTTCTTTTAAAACCGTGGCTCCATTCGAAAGCCAGGCTAAATTCTCTTCCTGGAAACACGGAGGAGGATTCTTCTTCTTCTTCTTCGATGACGAGAACAAAGGAAAGAGTGTTGGGATGGGATGAGGAAGCCAAAGCAAACGGAAGGTTTATTTTGTTATCCCTCTGGCGACCGAGCGCACAAAACACGTCGAGCTGGCTCGGCAAACAGAACCACAGCAGTTAAAAGAGCTGCCAGAGGCTTTTAGTCATCTAAACACAGAACCTCCCCGAAAGTACATTCTGAAATATCTGTCTAGCTGCTGTTGGGAGCCATGCGGGAAGAAAACAAATTGTGAAACGCAGGCAAACGTTTTAGCAGAAGACGGAATTGTACCAGCAGCTGCTGGGGAGATTTTATTTTATTTTTTTAAAAGAAATTTGCAAGAAGAGCTGTGTTCCCACGAAGCTACTGCAAAAGATGATAATGACTGTTGTTGTTATTATCTCTTTTATTCGTTAAACGTGAAACTCAGTCAACCGACCATTCAAAAATGCATCACAAATACCATTGACTGGTGCTAATGGTTGATACGGGTTGCTGCCAGCGTCCTAGGTATCAACCAAGTATCCTAAAATAATAAAACGTATTTTATTATTACGACAGTATATACAGCAAATGAGATAACTATGCTGGATTTCGTATCACAGATCGCTAGTCGAACACTTCCCAAGCGTTTAAGACTGGGTGATGTATCGGCGGATTATACGAGCAGATCCCAGTAAGGTGGCCTTCTGCAGCTGACCAATGGTGATCTTGTCAGCGCCAATTGCTTTCAAGTGCTTGCCTAGGTCTTTAGGCACAGATCCCAGTGTGCCGAGTACCACTGGAACCAGCTGCACTGGTTTATGCCAGAGTCTCTGCAATTCGATTCTCAAATCTTGATATCTGGTGACTTTTTCAAGTTGTTTCTCATCGATTCTGCTGTCACCAGGTATAGCAATGTCAACTATCCACACTTTTTTCTTTTCCACAATTGTGATATCCGGGGTATTGTGTTCCAAAACTTTATCAGTCTGTATTCAGAAATCCCACAGTAGTTTTGCATGCTCATTTTCAATCACTTTTTCTGGCTTATGATCCCACAAGTTCTTTGCTACAGGCAGAGGGTAGTTGTATAATATTATTATTATTGTTGTTGTTGTTGTTGTTGTTACTACTACTACTATTTTTATTATTATTATTGCTGCTAGTGCTGGTGCTGCTACCAAAAGCAGATTCGCATCGAACAAAAAAGCTCGTAGGAACTTTGGCTTATTTCATTGGGGGAGGTCAGGTTGGGGAGGGGAAGGGAAAGTCCAATAGACAAGATCGGGTCCAGAGTCATTGTGGTATCAGCGGTGTTTCCCCCGGCAGAATAATGTAAGCAAAAAATAAAGATGGATCAAGAAAGATCCGTTGCAACGGAGATCACAACTCACTGGTTAGTAATCGTGAACACAAAGCAACTATAAACGTATTTCACTTATTGTTGTGGTCCTCCAGCAGCCTGCAAAGCTAGCAGCGGAGTCGGACAGTGAGGAGGCTGGGGAGGACCATGGGTCAGTCCTGGAGTCAGGGCTGGACGAGGGCTCTGCATCGGAGGCAGAGATGGGGCCAGGGCCATCTGGGAGTGATGCATGGACTCCGGAGCCTCCAGAGGCGGACAGCAGAGAGGCAGAGGAACAGGAGAAGCATGCGAAGGGCTGCCAGAAGGCAAGAGCAACTAAAGGAAAAAGGACGACTTGGGAGTAAGGCCAGGAGATGATTGGTCCCTCCCATAAGACTTAAAAGAGCAGCAACGGCTCTTGGGCTCTTTGTAGGAAAGCAACGTTGTTCCAATTGTTTCTTGTCGGGGTCTCTGGCTTCTGAACTTCGTGGGGTTCTTGCCAAGAAAAGCCTTTGGCAGGGTGCCAAAGAAGACAAAGGTTGGTGATAAGGCCGAAGGACTTTTTCTGAAGGACTTTGTTTTGGACTTAATTTGGAGTAAGCTATTTCCTGTATTGAAATTATATAATGTGTTGTACTGAATTGTAAATAGAATATTCTCGAAAGATCTTATGTAAGAAAGACTTGGGGGGGGGGGAAATGGGGTGATTCTATGGTTTATAGAAGCTATTAATGGAGATATTCTCTGAATTGGATTGGATTTTTATGCATTAGCTGGTTTTAAATACTTTAGGATTAATCTGTTCTATTGACTTATATATTATCACTGTTAATTGTTAATTTTTTTGAAGGATTTTGGTTATGTAAGGAGGAAGTCAGAGCTAGAGAGGGAAAATTGGTATAATAGTTTTGGGGGGGAAATTTTTTTAGCATATGTTTGTTTTATTTTTAACTATACCTTGTATTTGTCCCGGGAAGCCAGGGGAGGGGTTGTGAAGGAGGGAGGGGCTGGGGGAAAGGGGGAATTTTTGGTAAAACTTTTTGAATAAAAAAAAAAATTGGAGTAAGCTGAGAATAAAGTAATTCTTAGCTGTTCTAATAAAATAGGTTTGTCTAGGACTGATTGTGCCTGATAATAACTACTTGGGCCTAGATCACAATACTTATAATGGCCAGAATATCAAAGAACAAGAACAAAACATCACTTAGTGCCAATTTAGCTTGACTAGATTCTTGGGTATAGACAGCATGTGCTTTGAACTCAGTGAAGGCGCCTGGTTCTTTGCGCCCGGCAAGAGGGAGCGAACCAATCGCAGACTTACCATTGCTAAACATTTCATCATCCGTCAGCTGTCCGTCTTTGGCATAAAGAATTCCAAATTTGAAATTGACAGAGCCCTGCAAGAGAGGAAAAATCACACGTGTGAACCAGATTAAACTGAAGTTTCCATTACAGGCAGTTCTCGACTTATAACAACTGAACCCCAAATTTCTGTTGCTAAGCTAGACAGTTGTTCAGTGAGTCTTGCCCCATTTACCGCTGTTTAAAAAGGGATAGTTGTATTAATGTTATTAAAATATAGACACGCTTGAATATTTGCGTGAAATAGGCCTCTGGTGGCTCAGACTGGTAAGACAGTCTGTTATTAACAGCAGCTGCTTGCAATTACTGCAGGTTCAAGCCCCACCAGGCCCAAGGTTGACTCAGCCTTCCATCCTTTATAAGGTAGGTAAAATGAGGACCCAGATTGTTGGGGGCAATAAGTTGACTTTGTATATAAATATACAAATAGGATGAAGACTATTGCTTAACACAGTGTAAGCCGCCCTGAGTCTTCGGAGAAGGGCGGGATATAAATGTAAATTTAAAAAAAAAAAAACTACACATGGAATTGTAACTATTTACTGTTAAAATGAAAGACTGTTTTGTTCCCCTTTTTTTCTCTTTGTTGTATTTTTTTCATTTCTTTAAAAAAGCACTTCCTATGTGTTCCCCTTCTTTTCTCTGACAATCTATGCATGTTTATCATAATTATCTTGGTGGGGTTTTTTATTTTATTTTTCCCTTTGTTGCCATTGTTTTAAAAGCAATAAAAAATAAATTTAAAAAATTGCCCTGCAGATTACCTCTTGCTCTTCTAGGACTAATAAATCCTGGATAACCGAGAGAGAGAGAGAGAGAGAGAGAGAGAAAAAGAGAGAGAGAGAGAAATATTTTTAATATTCATTTATTTTGGGATGTTTATATACGGTTTATAAACAGTATCTCTAAGCTTGGTTGTTTGCATGCAGGCGTTTCATTAATTTTTGCTCCAAAAGACACATTTGGGTCTTGTTTTCTGGTTAGGTCTTATTTTGGGGGAAATACGGTACTAAATGCACCCATCTGGCTGACAATCTTAACTGGGGCTTATTTTGGAGGTAGGGCTTCTATTACAAGCATCCTGAAAAAATCATGGTAGGACTTATTTTCCAGTTGGCTCTTATTTTCGGGGAAACAGGGGATATACTACTAAACCTGGCAGTGTTAGTAGAGATGTAGTTTCCTCCTTGTAGTTCCTTGATTTGTCTTTTGATGTGTCAATTTTTATTGGCTGTTGTTTTTTTTTTAAATGGCTTCTATCTATGTTATTTATTACTTGGGATTGTTCCGATCTCATTTTAACCATTGTTAATCATCCAAAGTCGTGTATTTGAGAAGGGACAGCCAGGTAAACGCCATAAAGAAATAGAATATACAGTCTAATTCCCTGGAATGTTGAGATCTTCTGCCCTCCCTCATTTAAGAAACAACGGACCTATTTATTTAGAACTTTTTTTTACAAATAATAATCATAAAGTACCCACTAGTCAAAGCAGTCCGGATGGTTAACGGTTAAATCCAGTGGTGGGATTCAGCCGGTTCGCACCACTTCGGGAAAACCGGTTGTTAACTTTCTGAGCAGTCTGGCAAACTGGTTGTTAGAAGAAATCATTAGGGCAGAGAACCGGTTGTTAAATTACTTGAATCCCACCACTGGTTAAATCTGTATTTATTACTGTACCTTCATGGTGTATTCCAGGGCTCTCCAAACTCGGCAACTTTTAAGACTTGTGGACTTCAACTCCCAGAATCCCCCAGCCAGCATGAATAATTCTGGGAGTTGAAGTTCACAAGTCTTAAAGTTGCCAAGTTTGAAGAGCCTCGGTTTCTTCGCTCGTTTATCTTTATGGTTTCATTCAGCGGGTGGGTTTCACATTATGTTACTACCGGGTCACCATGCGCTCGTGTGCCTGGTTCTGCACATGCACCCGGCCTAAAAACGTGGCTAAATAGGATGGCATTTAGATTGGGTGGATTGGCAGGTCGGCGAGCCCAGCCACGATTTCCGCTGTCGGTTCTCGTGAACCGGTCCAAACCGGCTGAAAACTGATTTCATTACTTTGATACTGTAACATTTCCATTTCTTTTCATTCCTCCTTTTTTTCACTGTTGGAAGCCCCTCCCCAGTAGCCCCTCGCTGACCTCATTTTAACGAACAAATAAATAAATAAATATACCTTTTGAATTTCCGGGTGAAGGATCTCCCGAGGCCCTTTCTCGAATTTGTCAAGATTCATGGCACTGCGAGGGAAGCAAGGGAGGGATTCCAGATCCTTGTTTCGTGCAAAACGACAACCGAACGCAGGTCATTTGGTGGCTCTTAACTTACCTTAAAATGGATTTTACAGACAAGGTTTTCGTCGGGCTGTATGGGAGGCAAATTTTCTGGGTACCCTGTAAGACAATTGGGGGGAACACAGATTAAAGACGTCAGATATCAGATGGATTTGAGGATTTTCTTTTTCTTTTTTTAACAGTTTTTAACAGTAACAACTAATTCCCGCAACACTTGTCAAATTAACTACTAAGACTGTATTACTATTCTTCTTCTCATCCTTTCTAGTACCTCTCTCTTCCCACTTATGGCTATATCCATGTTGCTTGTATCTTTACAACTTATATTGTTTTTACTGGTTCCTAGTATGATTTGATCGCTTATTAGTATCCTATGTCTATCACTAAGTGTTGTATCTTATGATTCTTGATAAATATATTTTATTTTTTCTTTCTGTATCCTGGGAGCATATGCACCAAAGACAAATTCCTTGTATGTCCAATCACACTTGGCCAATAAAAAAAAATCTATTCTATTCTGTTATGTTCCGTTCCGTTCTGTTCCATTCTGTTCCGTTCCATTCCATTCCATTCCATTCCATTCTATTCTATTCATTCCATTCCATATTCTATTCTATTCTATTCTATTCTATTCTATTCTATTCTATAGAATAGAATAACAGAGTTGGAAGGGAACTTGTCCAACCTCCTGCTTAGGCAGGAAACCCTACACCACTTCAAACAAGTGGTTATCCAACCTCTTCTTAAAAACTTCCAGTGTTGGAGCATTCAAAACCTCCGGAGGCAAGCAGTTCCACTGATTAATAGTTCTCACTGTCAGGAAGTTTCTCCTTAGTTCTAAGTTGCTTCTCTCCTTGATTACCTTCCACCCATTGCTTCTTGTTTTATCTTCAGGTGTTTTGGAGAATAGCTTGACTCCCTCTTCTTTGTGGCATCCCCTGAGATATTGGAACACTGCTATCATGTCTCCCCTGGTCCTTCTTTTCATTAAACTAGACATGCCCAGTTCCTGCAACTGTTCTTCATATGTTTTAACTTCCAGTCCCCCTAATCCTAATATGGGCCTCCGTGGCTCAGGCTGCTAATGCAGTTCTGTTATTAACAACAGCTGCCTGCAATTACTGCAGGTTCTAGTCCCACCAGGCCCAAGGTTGACTCAGCCTTCCATCCTTTATAAGGTAGGTAAAATGAGGACCCAGATTGTTGGGGGGGCAATAAGTTGACTTTGTATATAAATATACAAATAGAATGAAGACTATTGCTAACATAGTGTAAGCCGCCCTGAGTCTTCGGAGAAGGGCGGGATATAAATGCAAATAAATAAATAAATAAATAAATCCCCTTGGCTGCTCTTCTCTGCACTCTTTCTAAGTCTCCACACCTTTTTTACATCGTGGTGTCCAAAACTGTGGGGGAAAAAAGGCATTAAGTCCACTTTTGTCGTAACTTCGAACGGACACCGAGCGAACGGACGTAAGTCGAGGACTCCCTGTAACGCAGAGGCTCTGCCACTTACTGTTTTCCTCCAGAGGATCGCTCGGTATTGTGGGACACGCTGATTGTTTTGGTCAGAGAGCACGACGGATAAGAAAAAGGGGTTCTTTTCTGCATCCATGCCGACATAGTTCTGATGAACTGGGAAGGAAAAAACAACTCAACGTTTAGAATTGGGGATTTCCCCCCACCCCATAACACACAATTTCTTTTTGGGGGCCAAAGAGTGACACCCAAAGAAATAAATTCACGAAGACTCCATCATCCAGCCGCAAGGTTAACTAACAGTTCAATCATGGAAAACCAGAGGTTTTCCTCGAGCCTCCAGGAAGACTATTGTGGTCTGCCAGCAGCCTGCGGAGCTGGCAACGGAGTCAGACAGTGATGAGGCTGAGGAAGAACATGGGCCAGTCCTGGAGGCTGAGGAAGGCCCGGATGAGGGCTCTGCGTCAGAGGCAGAGGTGGGGCCAGGGCCATCGGGGAGTGATGTGCGGACTCCGGAGCCTCCAGAGGCTGACAGTAGTGAGGCAGAGGAACAGGAGGAGCCTGTTCCTAATGCACGCATGAGAAGAGCTGCCAGAAGGCAAGAGCAGCTAAAGCAGAGAGGACGACTCGGGAGTAAGGCCAAGAGATGACTGGCCCCTCCCATAAGGCTTAAAAGACCAGCAACGGCATTTGGGGTCTTTGCCGGAAAACAACGTTGATAGCTTTGTCTTGCTGCATTTGTTTCTTGTCGGCATCTTCTGCCTTTGAAGTTTTGCCAAGAAAGGTCTTTGGCAGTTTGCCTAATTAGACCAAGGTTGGTGATAGGACTGAGGAATTTGTGTTGGGAGGAATTTGCTTTGATTTAGTTTGGACTACGCTGAGAATGAAGTAATTCTCAGCTGTTCTAATAAAGTTTGTTTGTTTTTACACTGACTGAGTTTCCTACTACCTACTGGGACCTGGGTCACAACACTTCTAAACCACTGGTGTGTCATGCGTGCCCACACCCCAGAAAACATCACACTACCTTTTCCTAGGAAATACTTGAAGTACCATCTGGTATGATATCCTGGGTTCTCCAAGTGGACATCCGTTCTGTGCCACGTCCCGGGAGTATAATCGGCGTTCTGAAATAGAGAGAGGAACTGGGGAGGACTCTTCCACAGAGCAAAACCGACTGGGAACAACTCATGGGAGAGATAAGGAAAGTAAAAACGTCACAGGTAACAACAAAAAGGCAGATACGGGCCGCCGGTAAGCTCGAGGACTCAACAAAGCTACATAAAGTTGCCTTCGAGTCAAACTCAACTCCCGAGGAGCCTCCTTGTAATATTTTCGACAACCGTAGTATGGGTGACGTGACAGCAGTATTTCAGTATTTGAGGGGCTGCCCCAAAGAAGAGGGTGGGTGAACTTATTCTCCAAAGTACCAGAAGGCAAGGCAAGAAGCGACAGGTGGAATCAAGGAGAACAACAACCTGGAATTAAGGAGAAACTTCCCAACAATGAGGACCATTAACCAGTGGGAGAACATGCCTCCAGGAGCTGTAAATGCTCCAAAACTGGAGGTTTTTAAAGAAGAGATTGAACAATCGTTTGTCTGAGATGGTATAGGGTCTCCTGCTTGAGCAGGGGGTTGGACCAGAAGACCTCCAAGGTCCCTCTTCCAACTCTTTAATTCTGTAATTCTGCTATTCTAGTACAGAAGTTGTTCACCATTACCTTCTGAGATATAAACAAATAATTCCATCAACGCTGTCAAACTATTTACTGAATCTGCACTACTATTAATCTTCTCATAGTTCCCATCACCAATCTCTTTCCATTTATGACTGTATGACTATAACTTGTTGCTGGCAATCCTTATGATTTATATTGATATATTGACCATCAATTGTGTTGTAAATGTTGTACCTTGATGAACGTATCTTTTCTTTTATGTACACTGAGAGCGTATGCACCAAAGAAAAATTCCTTGTGTGTCTAATCACATTTGGCCAATAAAGAATTCTATTCTATTCTATTCTATTCTATTCTATTCTATTCTATTCTATTCTATTCTATTCTATTCTATTCTATTTTCTATATTCTATTCTATTCTATTCTATTCTATGATTCTTGACGAAGGTATCTTTTCTTTTATGTACACTGAGAGCATATGCACCAAGACAAATTCCTTGTGTGTCCAATCACACTTGGCCAATAAAAATTCTATTCTATTCTATTCTATTCTATTCTATTTGTCCAGCTACCCAGAGGGCAGGACGAGAAATAATGGTTGGAAACTGATCAAAGAGAGAAGCAACCTGGAATGAAGGAGAAAATTCTGAAACAGGGAGGACAATTAACCAGTGGAACAGAAGTTTCCTTCAGAAATCGTGGGCGCTCCATCACTGGAGGTTTTTAAGAAGAGACTGGGCAGTCACTCGTCTGAGATTGTATAGGTTCTCCTGCTTGGCCAGGGGGGCTGGACTAGAAGATCTCCAAGGTCCCTTCCAGCTCTATTCTATTCTAAATACCCTGTTGAGCCTGCAACCTTGAGTTTCAGGACCCCACCCAAATAGAAGATCAGCCAAAGCTGGCTACGTGGGAGAGCCTAGATCCGGGATGGCGAATCTACGGCCCGCATGCCAGAGGTGGCAGGCAGAGCCTTCTCTGTGGGCACGTGTGCCATCGCCAGCTGCTCTTTTGGTTTCCAGAGTGCCAGCCAGCTGGTCTTCACGGACCGCTGGAAAACGGCCTGAAAAATGGCCAAAGCCAGGCCATTTTTCCAATCTGTTTTTGGTCCTTTTCCAGGCCATTTTGGGGCTGTTTCCAGGCCATTTGGGGGCCAGTTTTTGGCTTGAAAACAGCCCAAAAAATAGCCTGAAAACAGCCCCAAGAAAGTCAGAAAGTGGCCAAAAAAACCAGGCATGCGCACCAGCCAGCTGATCTTTGGGTTTCCGGTGTTCTGGCACATGTATGCACGGATGTTCTGGTTTGGGCACTCGGCGCTGAAAAGATTTGCCATCATTGGCCTGGATGGATGCATGATAGAAGCATGGTATCTTTTCCCTCACTTACCCCACCCCTGCTGCACCCAAAGCCAACTCTTCATCAATGTAGGAAGGTTTCCACCTACCTCATCCACAGAGCCATTTTCCACCCGGAACCGGCCAGCCCTTTGAATGGCTCCATCGGCGTCGCTGGAGATAAGCTGCGCAGCAAAGACAAAATTCATGTCAACGTGACCCGTCTCGTCCAATGTCCAGTTCTTTAGCTACTTCCAGGGGGTGGGATTCAGCTGGTTCGTACCGGTTCGGACGAACCGGTAGTTATGATTCCGGGCGGCTCCGTTTAGACCGCCAGCCTTGGGATCGCGTGGAATCGCTAAGACAGCCCCAATCAGCTGTCTAGCGATTCGGAAAACCTTCCCCTCGGGAGAAGAGGGGAAGGTGAGTTAAGGGGTAGAGGTAGAGCGCCCCAAGAATCTCTGTGACTATTCCAGGGGTTCGGAGGGGAGAGCTCCCTAGGAAACCCCGAAAAACTCCGGATCCAAGGTTTTTCTGCTAGCTAGCAGAACCAATCACTACGTCCACTCCTGGGACCAATATTGGATTATAAATTAATTGCTTATCAAGCGGAGCAGAATCAGGAGGACGAGCGGTGGCAAGTAACAATCCTTAACTTCCAAGATACTTTTTTTTTTTTTTTAAAGACAAGAACGGAAACGCAGCCATTGAAGTAACAGGCTGAAAGTGAAAGTGGAAAGCTTTCTATTGTTTAAAGCACTGTGTTACTAGAGACTGTCGGAGTGGTTTTAAAAATAAAAAGAAACGAACAAGGAAAGACTTTATGATAGTTGTTGAAGATTGAAGAATTTTTAAAGAGTTTTATTGACTTTGATTAAATAAAAATTTAGAGTTGGCAGCTGAACAAATTAAAGCAAGTTCTACTAAATAATATTTACTTTAATTTAATGTTTAGTTTAATTTAATTTTAATTGAATTTTAACTGTATTAATTTATTTATAACTTTTAAATTCTAAGGGTTTTATATCGGTCTATGACCGTTTCAGTTTAAATTGACCTGTTAAATATTTCATTTTAAATGTATTTTAAATTTGGGATTTGTATTGTGTACCTATGTGTTTTAAATAAGGCTGTACACCGCCCTGAGTCCTTCGGGAGAAGGGCGGTCTAGAAATTAAATAAATAAATAAATAAATAAATAAATAAATAAATAAATAAATAAATAAATAAATAAATAAATAAATGGGCTGGTTTTTTTTAAGGAAGCGAGCGAGCAAAGAGCACACACAGAAGGCTGCGCGTGCTTATATTTTCGGTGCTGGGGCGAACCGGTTGTTAAATTATGGGAAGCTCATCTTTGGCTACTTCCCACCAAAAATGTCAATTCACAACAGTCCTGGAGAGATGAGAGGGAAGGTAGATTTCTTCCAAACAGTTTACACCAGTGGTAGTCAACCTGGTCCCTACGTGGGCGTTCCAGCTTTCATGGTGGGCGGTAGGGGTTTTGTCCGATATTGAAGCATTTTCCTTTTTTTTTTAAATTTAATTGACTTTAAAAAAAAAATTCATAGCATTATTTAAAAACATTTTCATTAGGTTTTCATAATTTATGCTTCTATGCATGCAAAGTATACAGTAAATAAAAAGATAGATTTAACGACAGTAAGTTGTTTTACAAAGATTTATTCTGCCAAACTTCGCGAAAGTCCTACATAAAGTATTTGGCAAGTCATTATTATTATATGCTTTAACTTGCTGTAACTCTGCTTTATAAATTTTATAAAGTGAAGTTACTTCCCTACTTTATAAATCACCATTACTGTGGAACCGTAATGGTGATTTAGTAAAACTAGAAAATTTTACTACTAACAGAGATACAAAAGTGGGCAGCAGATATAAAAAGGTTGACTACCCCTGGTTTAAACAGTTTTCCAAAAGGCAACTGGACTTTTCTTGGGGTTTGTTTTTTTTTCCTCTTTGAAAATGTTTTGCTTCTCACCCAAGAAGCTTCTTCAGTTCTGAAGAACTGAGCTGAACTGAAAAAGCTTCTTGGATGAGAAGTGAAACGTTTTCAAAGAAAAAAACCCAAGAAAGCTCCGTTGTTTTTTTTGAGGGGAGGGGCTGCAGGCATGCTCCGTTTATAAATTGTCTGGAAGGATAGAAGGAGGACAGCCCTGGAGACATTATTCATACTTTGCAAGAAATTATCGAGACTTATCCAATCCCTCCAGGAAATCAGGCAATGACATCACTCCGTTAGCCATCCATAAGTGTTAACACCAGGAGAGTGAAAAGATGCCTCATTTCTTTTTTTTGCAGGGTTGCACAAGGCGCCGCGTGCATTTCTAACTGCGCCAGGCGACATTTCTGGGAAGTTCCCATTCCCCGATTTGCTGGCTTCCTTCCTCACTTCTCTCTCCTCCGCTGCTTTTAAAGAAACCCCAGCAGCCAACTCTACAGAATGACTCGCAGAATTATGAAAGGAAATTTTAAAAAAAAAAGAAAAGAAAAGAAAAGAAGGAAGGAAGGAGGGAGGGAGGGAGGGAGGGAGGAAGAAAGGAAGGAGAGAGAGAGAGAAAGGAAGGAAGGAAGGCAGGAAGGAAGGAAGGAAGGAAGGAAGGAAGGAGCAAGGGAGGGAGGAAGAAAAAAGAAGGAGGGAGGGAGGGAGAAAGAAAAAAGAATGAAAAGAAAGAGAAAGAAAAGAAAGAGAAAAGAAGGAAGGAAGAAGGAAGGAGGAAGGAAGGAGGAGGGAGAGAGAAAGAAAG
The DNA here is from genome assembly GCF_028640845.1 of Ahaetulla prasina. Classification (NCBI taxonomy): domain Eukaryota; kingdom Metazoa; phylum Chordata; class Lepidosauria; order Squamata; family Colubridae; genus Ahaetulla; species Ahaetulla prasina. The sequence goes on from NC_080554.1 coordinate 5,498,489, forward strand.
AGAAAGAAAAGAAAAGAAAAGAAAAGAAAAGAAAAGAAAAGAAAAGAAAAGAAAAGAAAAGAAAAGAAGGACGGAAGGAAGGAAGGAAGGAAGGAAGGAAGGAAGGAAGGAAGGAAGGAGGAGGAGAAAGAAAAGAAGGAGGGAGGGAGGGAGAAAGAAAAGAAAAGAAAAGAAAGAGAAAGAAAAGAAAGAGAAAAGAAGGAAGGAAGAAGAAAGAGGGAGGAAGGAAGGAGGAGGGAGAGAGAAAGAAAGAGAAAGAAAAGAAAAGAAAAGAAAAGAAAAGAAAAGAAAAGAAAAGAAAAGAAAAGAAAAGAAGGAAGGAAGGAAGAATGGAAGGAAGGAAGGAAGGAAGGAGGAAGGAGGAGGGAGGAAGAAAGAGGAAGAAAGAAGGAGTAAGGAGGGAGGGAGAAAGAGAAAGAAAGAAAGAAAGAAAGAGAAAAAGAAGGGAGGATGGGAAGAGAGCAAGGAAGGAAAAATAAGGTAAGAGGGGAAGGAAGAAGAAAGGAGAATGAAGAGGGAAGGAAAAAGAAGAGAAGGAAGGAAGGAAGGAAGGAAGGAAGGGGATTATAATGAGAGGGTCTGAGGGAAGTCCTGCCTTGGCACTTGGCCTCCATAGGTGCCCCTGACATAAGTGATGTTGAGCTGGCCACGCCCACCCTAGCCATGCCTACTGCATCCCCCCCCCCAGGTCAAACACAACCCTGATGCAGCCCTCAATGAAATCCTTTTGGACACCCCTGTCCTAGGAAGTCACCTTCGCTTCCGAGAAGGTTGCCAAGAAAACATCTGAGGAGAAAGAATACCGAGCGCTCGCCAAGAATCGACAAGTCAAATTTGGCAGGTTAACCAGAGCACGCTTTGAGTGGCCGGCCAGCTGGCCATAGACCTGTCTCTCTCTTCTCAGTTTTCTCCCCCCCCCCACCATTCCAAGACATCGCTTGGCAGACTTGCGTTCCCACGTTCCTGACGTGCCCATAGGGATTATTCGGGATGAATGTTGGCATTTCGTTTTTAAAACGAGACAGGGAAGTTTGCAATTAAGAAGACGGTAGGACGTTGGGACTGCTTTCGGTCACTTCCGCAGCGCATGGAGGCGATCTTTCGCACTCAGTCGTTCAGTCCCCTAGGTCACTGCACCTCACGGCTGGATTATTGTCATGCGCTCTATGTGGGGCTGCCCTTGAAGAGTGTTCGGAAGCCACAGCTGGGGCAGAGTGAGGCAGCGCTGGTAGTTTAGAGGGCAGGGTGGGGGGTCCCAAGAACGGCCCCTGTAACACCACCATTCTATGAGCTGCATTGGTTACCGGTCTGCTTCCGGGGGTCATTTAAGGTGTTGGTGATCCCCACTGAAGATTGTCATGGCTCAAGTTACTTGAGGGACCGTCTCAGCCCATGAGGACTGGCCTAACATCCCTATAGCAAGATGGGTAGCCAATAAATTTTATAGATAAATGATAGATAGATGATAGATGATAGATAGATAGATAGATAGATAGATAGATAGATAGATAGATAGATAGATAGATTAGGGATGGATGGATGAATGGATGGATGGATGGATGGATGGATGGATAGATAGATACCGGTAGGTAGGTAGGTAGGTAGGTAGGTAGGTAGATATGTACACTGAGAGCGTATGCACCAAGACTAATTCCTTGTGTGTCCAATCACACTTGGCCAATAAAGAATTCTATTCTATTCTATTCTATTCTATTCTATTCTATTCTATTCTATTCTATTCTATTCTATATAGATGGAAGGAGAGAGAGAGAGAGAGAAAGAGAGAGATACTGGTAGGTAGGTAGGTAGGTGGATGGATGGATGGATGGATGGATGGATGGATGGATGGATAGATAGATACCGGTAGGTAGGTAGATAGATAGGTAGGTAGGTAGATATGTACACTGAGAGCGTATGCACCAAGACTAATTCCTTGTGTGTCCAATCACACTTGGCCAATAAAGAATTCTATTCTATTCTATTCTATTCTATTCTATTCTATTCTATTCTATTCTATTCTATTCTATATAGATGGAAGGAGAGAGAGAGAGAGAGAAAGAGAGAGATACTGGTAGGTAGGTAGGTGGATGGATGGATGGATGAAGAGGGAGTTCTACAAACTCACTCCTGCTCTCTGTGAACACACAACCTTGAATGCAGATTGGTATGGCATCCACCCACTTCCCAAAGCTGGCCAAATCCAACTCTACCTCCGATTGCAGTCACAATTTCTGAACCTTTAGGATAGGTTTGACTAGGTATGAAAATATCTAAGTAGCAATTTCATATTTGCCGGTTATTCTCCAAAGCACCAGAAGGCAGGACAAGAAACAACGGATGGAAACTCATCAAGGAGAGAAGCAACCTAGAACTAAAGAGAAATTTCCTGACAGTTAGAACAATTAACCAGTGGGACAACTTGCCTCCAGAAGTTGTGAATGCTCCAACACTGGAAGTTTTTAAGACTGGACAGCCCCTTGCACAAGCTGGGGGTTGGATTAGAAGACCTCCAAGGTCCCTTCCTTTATTCTCTGGTTGATTGACAGGTGGTGCGACTCGGAGCAAAACCACCTTGGGTGGAAGAATGGCTACACCAGAACCCTTGAGCAAAAGAGACCGGATACAATATAATTCTAACTCCCCCTTACGATGTGGAAGCGAGAGGTTGCGCTTTGCCGAGTGAACAACACTTCTTGTGCCAATAACAACACTTTATTCAGCACCTTGGACAGCAATCTTTTCACACCAAGACCCATTACAGCTAATACTCACTTAATGACCACTTGATTAGCGATGTTTGAACTCACAATGGCAACGAAAGAAGTGGTTTACAGCCAGTCCTTGCGCTTAAGACTGACCCAGTGTCCCCACAGGTTCTACATTTAGGCCAAAAACCCAAAATGCACAGGTACCGTATATGTGGTACCTTGCTCAATAGCAGTAATTGTGAGAGGGATCTTGGAGTCCTAGTGGACAACCATTTAGATATGAGCCAGCCGTGTGCAGCGGCTGCCAAAAAAGCCAACACAGTTCTGGGCTGCATCAACAGAGGGATAGAATCAAGATCACGTGAAGTCTTAATACTACTTTATGAGGCCTTGGTAAGGCCACACTTGGAATATTGCATTCAGTTTTGGTTGCCACAATGTAAAAAAGATGCTGAGACTCTAGAAAGAGTGCAGAGAAGAGCCACAAAGATGATTAGGGGACTGGAGGCTAAAACGTATGAAGAACGGTTGCAGGAACTGGGTATGTCTAGTTTAACAAAAAGAAGGACTAGGGGAGACATGATAGCAGTCTTCCAATATCTCAGGGGCTGCCACAAAGAAGAGGGAGTCAAGCTATTCTCCAAAGCACCTGAGGGTAGAACAAGAAGCAATGGGTGGAAACTGATCAAGGAAAGAAGCAACTTAGAACTAAGGAGAAATTTCCTGACAGTGAGAACAATTCACAGTGGTACAACTTGCCTCCAGAAGTTGTGAATGCTCCAACACTGGAAGTCAGGCACGCCCAGCAAGTGCCATCAAGATGGCCACACCCACCCAGTTGGCAACATCCAGCGAGTGGCATCAAGATGGTTACACCCACCCAGTTGGCCACGCCCAGTGCAGTGAGTGGCATCAAGATGGTCACACCCACCCGGTTGGCCACGCCCACCCGATCGGCTACGCCCAGCAAATGGCATCAAGATGGCCACACCCACCCAGTTGGCCACACCTACCTGGTCATCTCCCCACCCCGCCCCAAGGTCAACCACAACCCTGATGTGGCCCTCAATGAAACTGAGTTTGACACCCCAGGCTTACATTGGTTTTTTTTTGGTGGACGGAAAAGAATGCCACGCCATAATCACACCGGTTGTGAAGCGGCCGGTTCCTCACAACGCACACTTTTAAAAAAAATAAAAAAATAAAAGAAATCTATGAAGTCAAGCGAACATCTCTCTGGTGTGGGATTCTACCTTCCCATAACTGCAGCCTGCAGAGGTTTAGGAACCAAACGTTAAAGCTTTCCGACAAATTCGCTTCCGTTCCTGGTGTCTCACCTCCGTCTGCAAAATGCTACGGCAAAAACGAGTGAAGATACCCCGAGGGCGGCGTGGAGTTTCCCCCCAAGCTGGAAAGCAGCGCCCCCCCCTTTCCACTCTTTTAAGAGGCAGCCAGTGGGCTGTGTGGGGTTTTTTTTTAATAATAAAAATAAAAATAGCAATGTACTGTTTGTAGATGGATCCAGAGACAGGTGACTTTTGCCAAATTGCATACATGGACAGGAGGAAATGAGGAAGTTTGCTCAGAATATGCTCGCTCTCTCTCTTTCTCACACATATTCTCTCTCTCTCTCTCTCTCATTCTCTTCTTTTTCTCATACTTTTCTCTCTCTCTCCTTCTCCTTGTCTTTCTCACACACATTCTTTCTGTCTCTCGTTCTCTTCTTTCTCTCTCTCTCATACTTTTTTCTGTCATTCTCTTTCTCTCTCTCATTCTCTTTCTCCCTCATACTTTCTCTCATTCTCTCGCCTCTTTCTCTCTCACATTCTCCCTCTCATTTTTTGTTTTTCTTGCTCATACTCTCTCTTTTTCTCTCTCTCTTTCTCCTCTTTCTTTCATTCTCTCCTTTCTCTCTCTCATACTCTCTCATTTTCTCTCGTTCTCTCTCTTTCTCCTTTCTCTTTCTTTCATTCTCCTTTCTTTCTCTCATACTCTCATTTTCTCTTATTCTCTCTGGTTCTGTCTCTCTCTTTCTCTTTCATTCTCTCTTTCATTCTCTCTCTCATACTCTCTCTCTCTTTTTATCTCATTCTCTCCCTCATATGTTCTCTCATTCTTTCTCTCCTTCTTCTTCTCTTTCTCTCTCACAGTCTCCCTCTCATTCTTTGTTTCTCTTTCTCTCTCGTACTCTCTCTTTTTTTCTTTTTCCTCTCGTTCTCTCTCTCTTTCTCCTTTCTCTTTCTTTCATTCTCTCCTTTCTCTCGCTCATACTCTCTCATTTTCTCTCATTCTCTCTCATTCTGTCTCTCTTTCTTTTTCATTCTCTCTCTCTCTCCCTCCCTCCCTTCCTCCCTCCCTCCCTCTCTCCCCTCCTCTCTCTCACACACACATACTGGCCCCAGGTTTCTCAACCATCCTCAGCAGTGGTGAGATTCAAATAATTTAACAACTGGTTCTCTGCCCTAATGACCAGCTGGGTAGGCGTGGCTCAGTGGTCATGTGACTGTGTGGGCGTGGCCAACTCAACGTCACTCACGTCGATGGGCGCTTCGCCTTAGCTGTTACAATGTACTAAGGGTTAAGCAGAGAGGCAGTTTCTGTAAGCAGGGCAATAAAGAATAGGCTAGAAACACCACCAGAATGTTGCCTTCCTTACAGGATTAGCCCTGTAAAGTAGGAAAAAAACAAAATAAGATTTCTTCTAACAGCTGGTTCTCCGAACTGCTTAGAAAGTTAACAACTGGTTCTCCCAAATAGGTGCGAACTGGCTGAATCCCACCACTGATCCTCAGCCATCCTTCCCTGAACCCCAGAGATGTTAGAAAGTAAATAGATTGTAATGGAATTAGGTCTGCTCTGTCATAACAGTGTATATGTGGATCAGTGTGCCAAGAGACGTCTCTCCTGTGGAGGGGGGGAAAATAAATTTTTAAAAAAACTTCCACATTCAAAGACCATCTAGCATCTGGTTTACATCATCCCTCAAGTCCTGGTCTCAACTGGAAATTGCGTTATTTCAACATTACTGAGCTCCAAGGCAAGCGGAGGTTTTGAGAGCTGCCAGGAAAAGCTGCACGCACAAACAGGGCGAAGCTTGGTTTTACTTCGACGGAGGGGACAAAAGAAGAAATGGGTGGTGTAACTTTGATGAGCTTTTGTTCCCGAGTCTTTTGCTGGGTCCAGAGGAGGATGGCAGGTGGTTAAAAGGACGGCCTTAGAATCTCATTCGAATGACTGCAAGGCAGAAGAAGGGATGAGTGGCAGCAAAGAGAAACACCAGTGCTTCTAGTTCGTTGGAGTAACTAAAGTACAGAGGGATTCATGGAATGGACATGTCCAGCCTGCCATCCTTCAGATAAACAGGCCACTCCTCTGCTGTCTGACTCTAAAATGCTTTTCATGTTTGCTACGGAGCTAGCCAAACAATTCTGGAGGAGGAGGGAGGCGAAAGGAAGGAGGAGGAAGAAGGAAGGAGGACAAGAAGGAGAAGGGGAAGAAGATGGGGGGAAAGAAGAGAAAACGTAATGGTGGAGAGGAAAGAGGAACGAGGAAGGAGGAGAAGGGGAAGGGGAAGGAGAAAAAGAAAAAGAAAAAGAAAAGAAGAAGCAATGGTACAAAGGAAGGAGGACAAGAAGGAGGAGGAGGAGAAGGGGAAAAAAAGAAAAGAAGAAGTAATGTAGAAGGGAAGGGGGACAAGAAGAAGAGAAAGAAGAAGCAATGGTACAAAGGACAAGAAGGAGGGGAAGGAGAAGGAAAAAGAAAAAGAAAAGAAGAAGTAATGGTAGAAGAGAAGGAGGACAAGAAGAAGAGAAAGGAGGAGGAGGAGGAGGAAGGGAAGGAAAAAGAAAAGAACAAGTACTGGTGGAAAGGAAGGAGGAAGGGGGACAAGAAGGGGAAGGAGAGGTAATGGTGGAAAGGAAGAAGGAGGAGGAGGAGGAGGAAGGAAGTGGGAAAAAGAAAAGAAAAGAAGTAATGGTAGAAAGGAAGAAGGACAAGAAGAAGGGAAGGAGAAGGAAAAAGAAAAGAAGGAGAAGTAACGGTGGAAAGGAAGGAGTAAGGAAGACAAGAAGAATGGGGAAGAGAAGGAAAAGAAGGAGAAGGAATGGTGGAAAGGGAGGGAAGAGGAAGAAAGATGAGGAGAAGGACAAGGAGAAGACAGAGTGATGGAGAAAGAGAAGGAGAAGAATACAGGGGGGGAAATAGCCAGCCTTTTTAATGACCGCGTAAGAATTTCAATAGCTTTAATTCTTTTCTCTTTTTTTTTTCTTCTTTTCTTTTTCTGGAAACAGCATTCTTGTTCCCAGCTGGGGTCTATGGCAAAGAAGGAGTGCTATGGATATCTCTTTTTTTTTTAAAAGGAAGAAACCACTTAATAATGCTCTAAATATAGAAGATGATCTTCTCAAAAACACAGGCAGAAGTATGGCTGGCCATTGGGCCCAGCTCGGTTGAACCAGCTCTCCATGACGGGGGCCTTTCAAAGCTCCCAAAATATACCACCACACCAATTGTTATATACTTAGTTTGTTTTTTCTCTTTTTTTTCTTTCTTTCTTTCCTTTCTTCCTTCCTTTTTCTGTCTCCTTCCTTTCTTCCTTCCTCTATCTATCTATCTATCTATCTATCTATCTATCTATCTATCTATCTATCTATCTATCCATCCACCCACCCACCTACCTACCTACCTACCTACCGGTATCTATCTATCTATCTATCTATCTATCTATCTATCTATCTATCTATCTATCTATCAGTTAGCTCTTTCTGTCTATATCTGCCTTTATCATCAGTCCATCCACCTATCCATGTATCCATCCATCCATCCATCCATCCATCCATCCATCTGTATCTATCACCTCTCTCTGTCTATCTATCTGTCTCTCTCTCTCTCTATCAGCTAGCTATTTCTGTCTATCTCTGCCTTTTTCAACCATCCATCCATCCATCCATCCATCCATCCATCACCTCTATATCTATCACCTCTCTGTCTCTGTCTCTGTCTCTATTATCTATCTATCAGCAAGCTATTTCTGTCTATCTCTATCTGCCTTTTCCATCCATCCATCCATCCATCCATCCATCCATCCATCCATCCATCCATCCATCCATCCATCACCTCTGTCTGTCTGTCTGTCTGTCTATATCTATATTGGTTTTCATCACCAATCTCTTTCCACTTATGACTGTATGACTGTAACTTTTTGTTGCTATCACTAAGGGTTAAATTGCAACCTATGACCATCATTTGTGTTGTAAATGTTGTACCTTTGATGAAGGTATTTTTTTTCTTTTTCTTTTCTTTTATGTACACTGAGAGCATATGCACCAAAACAAATTCCTTGTGTGTCCAATCACACTTGGCCAATAAATTCTAAATTCTATTCTATCTATCAGCTAGCTATTTCTGTCTATGCCTTTTTCATCCATCCATCCATCCATGTATCCATGTATCCATCCATCCATCCATCACCTCTGTATCTATCACCTCTCTCTCTCTCTCTATTATCTATCTATCAGTTAGCTATTTCTGTCTATCTCTATCTGCCTTTTTCATCCGTCCATCCATCCATCCATGTATCCATCCATCCATCCATCATCTATCTATCTATCTATCTATCTATCTATCTATCTATCTATCTATCTATCTACCTACCTATCTTCTATCTACGTATCTATCTATCTACGTATCTATCTACGTATCTATCTATCTACCTACCTACCTATTTTCTATCTACGTATCTATCTACGTATCTATCTATCTATCTATCTATCTATCTATCTATCTATCTATCTATCTATCTATCTATCTATCTATCTATCTATCTATCTATCTACGTATCTATCTACGTATCTATCTACATATCTATCTATCTCTCTATCTCTCTCTCTCTCTCTATCTCTCTCTCTATCAATTTATCGATCAATCTATGCTTTATAAGGCGAATGATGTCACTGTCACCTCCCTGCCATCTATCTGCACTGAAGATGTTACCTAGCTTGGTAATGAAACGTTTGGAAACCAACCGACAAGGTCGGACAACGAAACCTCCAGCCTCCACCCTACCCCCCCCCCCCAAGCTCCAGATATTCGCCTCTAATGCACTATTCGCCCCTATTCCTGTGTTTCAGCCTCCGGTCCCCTCATCCTCTTTGTTGCTCTTCTCTGCACTCTTTCTAGAGCCTCCACATCTTTTTTTGTATCGTGGTGACCAGAGCTGGCTGCTGAATTCCAAGTGTGGCCTTACCGAGGTAATATAGAGCTGTATCATTCAGTTCAGAGTGCTATTTATTTCAAGCACTAAGTATTAGTTCCTTCGGAGTAAGCCTTACCCAATTCAGCAGGGCCCAAAATCTCACGGAACATGGAGAGAGGGCGACGTGGGTTTCTAATTTAAATCTATGTATGCCTCCTCGAGCCGAATTTAAAACGACTCCGATAATGTCGGAAGTGCCACATCAGTGAATAAATTAGCTCCTTCCTAAGCCGAAAGGCAATAAAACTAAGAGCTTTTCTCCCCCATCCCCCGACCTCCCCCCCAAAAAGGAAGGAACATCATGTACCAATAACAAAAATAAAATTAAGGAGAGCGATATTGTTCAGAGAAGGGCAAATTTGAAGGTCTAAAAGGGGGAAAAAGGCCTTAAAAAGCCAATGAAACGGCATTTGTGAGGCTTTTCCAAATAAACTTTCTTTAAAAAACCTGCCACACAGAACCGACGAGACGGTGAGTGTGAAAGCGGCAGGTTTTACTGTACGGGTAGTCCTCGACTTATGACTACAATCGAGCCCCAAAGTTTTGCCACCAAGCGTGACACTCTGTATCTCTCTCTCTTTCTCTGTATCTCTCTCTCTGTATCTCTCTCTCTCTCTCTCTCTCTCTCTCTCTCTCTCTCTCTGTATCTCTCTCTCTGCATCTCTCTCTGTATCTCTCTGTATCTCTCTCTGTGTCTATCTGTCTCTTTCTCTCTATGTGTGTATCTCTCTCTCTCTGTATCTCTCTCTCTCTGCATCTCTCTCTCTCTGTATCTCTCTCTCTGTATCTCTCTCTCTCTCTCTCTCTGTATCTCTCTCTCTCTGTATCTCTCTCTCTGTATCTCTCTCTCTGTATCTCTCTCTCTCTCTCTCTGTATCTCTCTCTCTCTGCATCTCTCTCTGCATCTCTCTCTCTCTCTGCATCTCTCTGTATCTCTCTCTGTGTGTACCTCTCTCTCTCTCTCTCTCTCTCTCTCTGTATCTCTCTCTCTCTCTGTATCTCTCTCTCTGTATCTCTCTCTCTCTCTGCATCTCTCTGTATCTCTCTGTATCTCTCTCTCTCTCTGTATATCTCTCTCTCTGCATCTCTCTCTGTATCTCTCTGTATCTCTCTCTCTCTGCATCTCTCTCTGCATCTCTCTGTATCTCTGTATCTCTGTGTATCTCTTTCTCTCTGTGTATCTCTCTCTCTGTATCTCTCTCTCTGTATATCTCTCTCTCTGTATCTCTCTCTGTGTATCTCTCTCTCTATCTCTCTGTGTATCTCTCTGTATATTTCTCTGTGTGTGTGTATATATCTCTCTCTGCCTCTGTGTATCTCTCTCTCTGTATATCTCTCTCTGTCTCTCTCTGTCTCTCTCTCTGTATCTCTGTCTCTTTCTCTCAGTCTGTCCCTCCCCCCCACCTCTCTCTCTCGTTGATCTTTAAGGCTTGCCAAATAAATTCACTCTGCCAAATCAAACAAAAATGGTTTAACACAAGAGCGTTTCCTGCCCCAGCAGCGGAATCAAATCACGTTTTTTTAAAAAAAAAAAATTCATGAAAAGGATGGTCATGTCAAGAAAGCTGTTGAAGGGAGGTGGGGGAGGGGCCCAGAAATGGGACCTTTGGCTCCAGGGATATATCCATGTGGAGGGTGAGGTGGGGGGGGGAGGATGTTTCTTGGAGATCCGGGGGTCGAATGCCCTGGCTAGCTCCTGCCAAGGCAAGATGGATCGTAAATGCAATCCAATTTTAGCTTATTGAATTGGAGATGACATCTTGAAAGGCCCGGCGTTTCAAAAAATAAAAATAAAAATGAACAAATAAATAAATAAATAACCAGAAGCCGTTCTTGGCTATGTTTATCCTTTCTCCCGAGGAGGGGGGGGGATGTTTCTTGGAGATCCGGGGGTCGAATGCCCTGGCTAGCTCCTGCCAAGGCAAGATGGATCGTAAATGCAATCCAATTTTAGCTTATTGAATTGGAGATGACATCTTGAAAGGCCCGGCGTTTCAAAAAATAAAAATAAAAATGAACAAATAAATAAATAAATAACCAGAAGCCGTTCCTGGCCATGTTTATCCTTTCTCCCGAGGGGGGGGGGAGGGGAGGAAGAAAAAAAAAAAAAAACACCGAATGAGCAACAATCTTTTCAAATGTCTGCCTGGCTTCGAAGATGCTCTCCTCTAATGAGGCCGCTTAGATGGGGGGAGATAAAACGGGGACGATAAAGTGGTTATTTTTCTCCCCCCAAACGGCAAGAGGAAAAAATGAATGGGTTTCTCGGCGAACGTTTGCAGAAAAGATCGCCCGCGGGAAGTTAGTTCTGCAAAGGAGATTGATCCAGAAGCAAAATGAATCCTATTTCTCCACTTCTCCCCCCCCCTCGCGCACGCAAAAGGATTATCTTGCTCCGTTGGGCCACGAATGTCCCGCGGCTGTGAAATTTTATGCAGAACGCAAAAACACAGAATGACGGAGCTGGTACAAACCCCACCGCCTTCTAGCACTGATGATGTTACCTAGTTGGGTCATGAAACGTCTGAAAGAAAACAGCCAAGCTCACGAGGCACCAAGGACCCCACGGTCCTCCTCCTCCTTCTCCTCTGCAGTGATTCATTTAACAACCCATGGCAAAAAAAAAACAGTCGTAAAATCAGGCACGACTCAGCAATCACTCAGCTTCGCAACAAAAGGTCCCCTCTCAATTATAGCCATAAGTCAGGGACTACCCAGTTGCCTTGGATAGCTTCCTCTCTAAGACGTACTGCCCCTGAAGCTGGAAGCTCAATGACTCCATTATACCTAGGTTTGCCTCTGTGAATTGAGTTTGCCCATTTTTATGCCAGCTGGACCAGTGGACAGAACTACAGCCAAATGACAATTGTTGGCTCAAAGCATGTCCTCAGAGCTTGCGATAACATCAAGGCAAACATCTTCTCGGTTACTGAAAAGGCCTCAAATGATAGTTTCGAAACTTGGCTGAAAGCAAAACCCTGGTTAAGACAGCTGGGCAAAATTTAAACCAAAAGGAAGCCAAAATTCAGACGCTCTGAATTTGCTCAAATCACACCTTTTGTTGAGATGGGAAAAACTGATTTCTTTCGCTTCTCAGGCTTTCAATATGCATTTGTCTTCTCTCTCTCTCTTTCTCTCTCTCTCTCTTTTGAGTTGTTTTCATTCCATTGTTAGTTCCCCACAAGCAGCTGTTGACGGGAAGGAACAATTTAAATCCAGCGAAGCTACTACGCAGATACTTTGATTATACCATTTGCTGGAGTTTTGTTGTGGTGGTTGTTGTTTTTGTTTCAAACTTGTTGCTTGTATTTCAAAGCTGCGGGATTAAATTTTACTTAAAACTGGCGTTTAAACTTAACTGGGCCAAGTTTTAACTTCCCGGCACAGGTTTATGATGGGATTGGGTAATCTGTTTCATAGACTGAGAGAGGGGAGGGAAGGGAGGGGATGGAAAGAGGGAAGGAGGAAGGAAGGAAGGAAGGAAGGAAGGAAGGAAGGAAGGAAGGAAGGAAGGAAGGAAGGAAGGAAGGAAGGAAGGAAAAAAGGAAGGAAGGAAGGAAGGACAGACAAGGGAAAGAGTAAGGAAGGGAGGGGGAGGGAGGGAAGGAGGGAGGGAAGGAGGGAGGGGAGAGAAAGAGAGAAGGATGAAGGAAGGAAGGAAAAAAAGGAGGGAGGGAAGGAAGGAAAAGAAAAAGGAAGGGAGGGAAGGAAGGAAGGAGAGACAAGGAAAAGAGGAATGAAGGGAAAGGGCGAGGAAGAGACGGAATGAGGGAGGGAGAGGGAGGGAGAAAGGGAGGGAGGGAGAGAAGGAGAAAGAAAGAGAAAGAGAAAAGAAGGAATCTGTGCATGCACATGACTTTCACACGTGCAGGACACGCGTGTGAACGCCATCCGTGCATGCACGTGCTGCATGCATGACCTTGCACACGCATGTACTTGCAAACACGCTTGCATGTACAGGAGAGCTCCAAAAGACCAGCTGGGTCTCCGGAACTGCGCGCAAGTGCACCCGAGGCCCGAATACCAGCTGGGGCACGGCCACCTGTGTAGCTGCAGGTGAGTTGGGCGACAGCCCGCGTGCCTGGAACGATGGCTCTCTGTGTGCCACCTCAGCCATAGCTTCGCCATCGCGGACCTACAAGGTCAATTCCAACTCGGTTATTATTCTGTTATTCAGGCGTTCCGGGAGCTTCATCCCTGGAGGCTTTCAAGAAGAGACTGGACTGCCCTCTGTCAGGAATGGTGTAGGGTCTCCTGCTTGGGCGGGCGGGAGAGGGGGGGGTTGGAGTAGATGACCTACAGGGTCCCTTTCCAGCTCTTGTTATTTCGTTCTAATCTGAAAAGATTGCAAACCAACCAACCTGTCATTGAAGATATTGCATTTGTATAAGATATCTTGTATAAGATTTATTTTATTTTTATTTATTTATTTATTTAATCACATTTTCATACCGCCCTATCTCCCGAGGGACTCAGGGCGGTTTACAGCCTATTAAAAACACAAAAACAGATATAAATACAAGATAAAACACTAATTAAAAAACTTATTAAATAAGTTAAATATTAAATAAGATACTGGATATTGTATTTTAAAAAAAATTGGATTATTGGCGTTTTATTTGCCCTGAGTCTTCGGAGAAGGGCGGTATAAAAATTTGAAAAATAAATAAATAAATGAATAAATAAGATATTAGAAGGAAGGATCGGCAGGGCAATGTGGCGATCAGAATGAGTAAGGTAGACTCTTTCCAGATCATTTAAGGCCACGCATTAACCAAATCACCTCTCGTGCTTATGCTAAGCTAGAGATGGCTCGGTTCTGATTTCCGGAAATATATCACAACCGGCCATGTTTACACAACACACTGAGGTGTGAAACTCCAGTTCTCGAGCCGCAAGGAAAAGCAAGAGAACCCGATGGAAGTCTTTGGAGAGATGCACAGCCGGCCTTTAAAGTTGCTTCCTTTACCCACCAACACATCTCGTTACATGAATGAATGGACTGAATGAACACCACTCGGGAAGTGCACAGCCACGATTTGAGGGCCCTTGTTGTGAGCTTGCCTAATTGTAAGATGGCCAATGGAAAGCCAACCTCAGTGATTGTTGAGTTCTCCGCACACACACCCAGAAGTAAAAGCTGCAAAAGAGAGGAAGAAAAAGAAAAAAGAGGAAGGAGAAGAATCCAGAAAACTCCGGAAGAGGGAAGAAGAAGAGGAAGAGGAAGAGAAAGAGGAGGAGGAAGAGGAAGAGGAGGAGGAGGAGGAGGAGGAGGAGGAGGAGGAGGAGGATGAAGAGGAAGAAGAAGAAGTAAAAGAAGAAGAAGAAGAAGAAGAAGAAGAAGAAGAAGAAGAAGAAGAAGAAGAAGGAGAAGAGGAAGAGGAAGAAGAAGAAGAAGAAGGAGAAGGAGGAGGAGGAAGAGAAGAGGAGGAGAAGGAGAAGGAGAAAAGGAAAGAAGAAAAGAAACAGAGGAGGAGGAAGATAAAGAAGAGGAGGAGAAGGAGAAGGAGGAGGAGGAGGAGGAGGAGAGGAAGAAAAGGAGAAGGAGGAGGAGGAGAAGAAGTAGTAGAAGAAAAGGAAACAGAGGAGGAGGAAGATAAAGAAGATGAGGAGAAGGAGAGATGGAGGAGAGGAAGAGAAATAGAAAGAGGAGGAGGAGAAAAGAAAAAGAAGAAGAGACAGAGGAGGAGGAGGAGAGAAAGAAGAGAAAGAGGAGAAGGAGAAGAAGAAAAAGAAGAGATGGAGCAGGTGGAGAGAAAGAGAAAGAGGAGGAGGAGAAAAAGAAAAAGAAAAAGAAGAAGAGACAGAGGAGGAGGAGGAGGAGGAGGAGAGAAAGAAGAGAAAGGAGGAGGAGGAGGAGAGAAAGAGGAGAAGGAGAAGAAAAAAAGAAGAGACGGAGGAGGTGGAGAGGAAGAGAAAGAGGAGGAGGAGAAGAGACGGAGGAGAGTAAGGTAAAGTAGAGGAGAAGGAGAGACGGAGGAGGTGGAGAGGAAGAGAAAAAGGAGGAGGAGGAGGAGGAGGAGAAGACATTGTACATTCCTCCACAAAAAGCCAGGTTAAAGGAGAAGGAAACGTGATTTCCACGCTATTTCCCCACCGCTTTCTGTCAAATCATCACCTCCAATTAAATCCGATTCGAAGTCCACATGCCAGGACCCAGGAAGAGGTTCTATCCCTTTTAGCCCAGTGCTGCAGGGCTCCATAACCGGAGCGCTTCCTCAAGCCCTGGATGCAACACACATCCTCCAGCCAGAACCCTTTGCAGGTGTTCCCCCCCACACACACCAAATTCAGGGCGGGTGGGGGGGGCCCTCTCCCCTCCAATCTCCCCAGAACCAACTTCTCTCCTCCTCTCCAAAATCAAGAGCAGGAATTTGTTTCCTGCAAGGCAAAAAACAAAACAAAACAAAAAACACAAAAAAGCGGCAGTAATGATGAAGGAAACGCAGTCCCTCAAAAAAAGAAGAGGAATTCGGCAAGGGGAACCGTCGTTCCCAGCCACCACGTTTAATCTTCCTTTTTTCAAACAACCCCTTGTCCTTCCTTAAATACAGATTCTCAATTTCCCCCCCATACTTTTTTTTTTTCAATTGCAACCTTCTTTTTGGACAGATTTGCATTTTTGCATCTTTCTTACTGAAAGCCAAAACAAACAAACAAACGGGAGCCTTCCTTCTCCGGCAGAGAGAAATTGAAATCCCGATGATTTGGAAAGGTAAATCCGAGCCATTCCCCATCTCTTAAGCATTGGAAGAGACCTCTGCATCAAGGCAGGCAGGCAGGCCAGGGGAAAAAAAAAAAACCAATTGCAAGAAGGAGGGAGGATGAGGAAGGGTTCCCCAAAAACACCTTTTGGGGAAGGGGGTCACCCATCCCCCCCCCACCCGGCCCCCTCCCCAAACCTCTGGATTTGAACCGTTTGCAAAATCATCATCATCATCGTAAAGGAGGAGGAGGAGGAGGAGGAGGAGGAGGAAAATCAAAACTTACCAGCTCGACTGAACCGTAATGTTTCCGACTGAATTCTCCTCGTCTACAGCCCAGATCTTCCGAGACGGAACTGGAATAGAATTGCTTCATTAGTAGACATCGCTAACTGGCCCCTCTTAAGTGATTTGGAGACCGCAAAAGAGGAAAGGCGCTGTGGGGGGGTGGTTTTTTTTCTTTTTCTCCTTTCTTTCTCCCCCTTCCTCCCCTGTTTTGAGGGGGGGGTTTTCCTCAGTTCCGCCTTGCAGCAGCCAGCTTCATCATTGGGGTGGGGAGGGGTGGGGAGGAATTTTCCTCTCCTGGACCGGGAGGATGTCTCGAAGCAGCCGCTGCCACCACCACCGCTGGCTGGCTGGCTGGCTTCTCGAATGAAAGGGGAGGTATTGGGGGGGTATGGAGGTGTGGGGGGGTTGAAGGGGAAGCGATGGACACCGAAAAGGGCTCTGATTGGGAAGCGGGAGGGCTACGATTCAATTAAATCTTTAGTCATGGCAGGAGGATGGGGGGAGACAGACAATGACTTGTAATTGCATTTGGCAGCCTCTCTCTCTCTCTTCTTTCTCTCTCTCTCTTCCTTCCCTCTCTGTGTCCGTCTCTCTCTCTCTCTTCCTTTCCTCTCTTCCTTCTCTTCTCTCTCCCTCTGTCTCTCTTCTCTCTCCCTCTCTCTTCCTTCCCCTTCTCTCTTATCTCTCTTCTCCTCTCTGTTCTTTCTGTTCTCTCTCCCTATCTCTCTCCGTCTTCCTCTCTCTTCTGCCTCTCTCTCCTTCCTTCCCTCTTCCTTCTCTTCTCTCTCCTGTTTCTCTCCCTCTCTTCCTTCCTCTCTCTTCCTGTCTTCCTCCTCTCTCTCTCTTCTTCTCTCTCTCTCTCAGCCTGTTTCTCTCCCTCTCTCTCCGTCTTCCTCTCTCTCTCTCTGCCTTTCTCTTCCTTCCTCTCTTCCTTCTCTTCTCTTCTCCCTCCCTGACTCTCTCTCTGTTCTCCTCTCTCTCCCTCTCTTCCTTCCCTCTCTCCTGTCTTCCTCCTCTCTCTTCCGTCTCTCTCTCTTCCTTCTGTCTCTTCCTTCTCCTCTTTCCTCTCTCCACCTGCCTCTCTCTTCCTCTCTCTCAGCCTGTTTCTCTCTTCTGTCTCTCTCTGTTATTTCTGTTCTCTCTCCCTATCTCTCTCCGTCTTCCTCTCTCTTCTGCCTCTCTCTCCTTCCTTCCCTCTCTTCCTTCTCTTCTCTCTCCCTGTCTCTCTCCCTCTCTTCCTTCCCTCTCTCTTTCCCTGTCTTCCTCCCTCTCTCTCTTCCTTCTCCTCTGTCTCTCTCACTGTTCTCTCCCTCTCTCTCCGTCTTCCTCTCTCTCTCTCTGCCTTTCTCTTCCTTCCCTCTCTTCCTTCTCTTCTCTTCTCCCTCCCTGACTCTCTCTCTGTTCTCCCTCTCTCTCCCTCTCTTCCTTCCCTCTCTCCCTGTCTTCCTCCCTCTCTCTTCCCGTCTCTCTCTCTTCCTTCTGTCTCTTCCTTCTCCTCTTTCCCTCTCTCCACCTGCCTCTCTCTTCCCTCTCTCTCTCAGCCTGTTTCTCTCTTCTGTCTCTCTCTGTTCTTTCTGTTCTCTCTCCCTATCTCTCTCCGTCTTCCTCTCTCTGCCTCTCTCCTTCCTTCCCTCTCTTCCTTCTCTTCTCTCTCCTGTCTCTCCCTCTCTTCCTTCCCTCTCTCTTCCTGTCTTCCTCCTCTCTCTCTTCCTTCTCTCTGTCTCTCACTGTTCTCTCCTCTCTCTCCGTCTTCCTCTCTCTCTCTGCCTTTCTCTTCCTTCCCTCTTCCTTCTCTTCTCTTCTCCTCCCTGACTCTCTCTCTGTTCTCCTCTCTCTCTCCTTCCTTCCCTTCTCTCTCTCCTCTCTCTCTGTTCTCCTCTCTCCCTCTCTCCCTGTCTTCCTCCCTCTCTCTTCCCGTCTCTCCCTCTTCCTTCTGTCTCTTCCTTCTCCTCTTTCCCTCTCTCCACCTGCCTCTCTCTTCCCTCTCTCTCTCAGCCTGTTTCTCTCTTCTGTCTCTCTGTTACTTTTGTCTCTCTTGTTTCTTCTCTCTGTTTCTTTCTTCTGTCTCTTCCTTCTCCTCTCTGTCTGTCTCTTGCTCTTCTCTTTCCCTCTCTCTGCCCCCTCTCTCCCTGACTCTTCTCTCTCTCTTTCTCCCTCCCACCCCCATTCTCCTACCAAAAAGGGGAAGAGGACTTTAGATCCTGCAGCATATTTCACCCTCCACGCAAGAGAGTGGAGGTGGGGATGAAGACCAGGCTGAGAAGTTGACCCTGGTCTTCTAAGAAATTAGCCTCTGCAACAACATCTGCAATCTTATTTGGAAAACGGGGCTTAGACTACAAACATTTTTCAGAGCCAAAAAACACCCCCCAGGAAGAGTATTGTTCAATACTCAGTGGAAATACCCTGTGCAAACAAGATGTCTCTCTACGAATAGAAGATAATAGTTGTAGCTCAGGGTGTGAACTATAAACTTGGTGTTCTCCAAGTTTGGTAGTTTCCTTGCAGACGTTTCATGACCCAACTGGGTAACATCATCAGTGCTAGAAGGGAGAGATGCTGGCATAGTGGAAGAGGAAGAGGAGGACTATGGGGTCCTTGGTGATCTCTGAGCTTATTATCTCGCAGATGTTTTATCACCCAACTAGGTAACAACATCATGGCAGAGAGTGTAGAGGGTTGCTCTTGGTTTTTATATAGTTTATATACAGATAAGCAGGGATGCACACCAGACAAACAACAAAGCAGGAAACTTTTTTTTTTAATTTGAATTTATATCCCGCCCTTCTCCGAAGACTCAGGGCGGCTTACATCGTGTTAAGCAATAGTCTTCATCCATTTGTATATTATATACAAAGTCAACTTTTATTGCCCCCCAGCAATCTGGGTCCTCATTTTACCTACCTTATAAAGGATGGAAGGCTGAGTCAACCTTGGGCCTGGTGGGAATTGAACTTGCAGTAATTGCAAGCAGCTGCTGTTAATAACAGACTGCTTAGTCTTTTGAGCCAACAATAACCCAATCAATGAACTACCAAGGAGAAAACCACATCCTCCGTGCCTAAATAGGGAGCAAACTCAGCACTCACTTAGCACTGATGATATTATTTAGTTGGGTAATAAAACATCTGCCAGAAAACAACCAAGCTCAGAAAGCATCCAAGACCTTACAGATTTCTCAACCTTTACTGGGTGGCAATAAAAATTGTAATAACAATTATTAATAGCAGCAGCAAGAGAAGAAGAATTTTGCTCGGCAAAATTATCTGCATTCCGAAAGAAGCTAATGGCTGCCCCTTAGTGACTCACTCATAAAAACAGTTAAGGATCGTTCACTGTCGTACAGAAAGTCCTCGACTTATAACCACAACCGTGCCCCAAATTTCTGCTGCTCAGCAAGACGGTTGCTAAGTCAGCTTCGCCCCATTTTGTAACCTTTCTTGCCACCGTCATTAAAACGAGTCACACGGTTGTTCAGCAAATCCGGCTTCCCCGTTGACTTTGCTGGTCAGAAGGGGTCCCAAAAAGGGGATCGCGTGACCCCGGGACACTGCAAACCGTCATAAATATGAATTAGTGAGTCAGTCCAAATGTCCAAATTTTGATCGCGTGACCCTGGGGAACGCTACAATGGTCATAACGTCGTAAGTCGCTCTTTCCAGTGCTGTAGTAACTACCAACGGTCACTAAACGAACGCTTTGTAAGTTGAGACCTATCTGTGTTGAAAATGGCTCCAAGATCACCGCAGAGGGGGACTGCAGCCAAGAAATTAAAAGACGCTTGCTCCTGGGAAGGAAAGCTATGGCAAATCTAGACAGCGCACTAAAAAGCAGAGACATCACCCTGCCAACAAAACTGTGTAAAGTTAAGGCGATGGTTTTCCCAGTTGCAATGGATGGCTGTGAAAGTTGGACCACAAGGAAGGCTGAGCGCCAAAGAATGGAGGCCTTTGAACTCTGGTGCTGGAGAAGACTCCTGCGAGTCCCTTGGACTGCAAGGCCATCCAACCAGTCAGTCCTAGAGGAGATCAACCCTGACTGCTCTTTAGAAGGCCAGATCCTGAAGAGGAAACTCAAATCCTTTGGCCACCTAATGAGAAGGAAGGACTCCCTGGAGAAGAGCCTCATGCTGGGAACGATGGAGGGCAAAAGAAGAAGGGGACGACAGAGAAGGAGGTGGCTGGATGGAGTCACTGAAGCAGGGCGTGAGCTTAAACAGACTCCATAGGATGGTAGAAGACAGGAAGGCCTGGAGGAGTGTTGTCCATGAGGTCACGAGGGGTCGGACACAACTTTGCAACTAACAACAACAACAAAGTTAGATCTCACATCTCTAAAGAGCTACTCTTCCTCAACATGGGGGAGAACAAACCAAGGCATGTGAAAGACAGACAGACAGACAGACAGACAGACAGACAGACAGACAGACAGACAGAGATAGATAGATAGATAGATAGATATAGATAGATAGATAGATAGATAGATAGATAGATATAGAGATAGATAGAGATAGATAGATAGAGATATAGAGATAGAGATAGATAGATAGATAGAAAGATAGAGATAGATATAGAGAGCTAGAGATAGATATAGATAGATAGAGAGAGAGATATAGAGATAGATAGATAGATAGATAGATAGATAGATAGAGAGATAGAGAGATAGAGAGATATATAGAGAGATATAGAGATAGATAGATAGAGATAGATAGAGATATAGAGATAGATAGATAGAGATAGATATAGAGATAGAGATAGAGATAGATAGATAGAGATAGATAGAGATATTTGATCGTCTCTGCTCATCAAATTGTGTATAATAAGCTTTTATGAAATTGGAGCGAAAGGAGGGAGGAGAAGCAATTGTATCCTTGGTGTGTGTGTGTGTATGTTTTAAGTGAAACTCAAAATACAGTAGCTTCCCCCTCCTTTATTTTTTTTTTATTATTTTTTTTTAAGAAAAAACACAAAACAAACGGTGATTTTCTTCCTGCAGTCTCCAGGACTTCTCCAGCTGGTTGCCACAGAAACTAGCCTAGAAATAATTCTCGGTTGGACGGACTTGTGTGGCGAACAAGGTTGCGAGAAGAATGTTAAGCATCGCGTTGTACGCCGTGGAGGGAGTATCTTAGAAAGCTTTGGGGAAACGGGGGGGGGATTGTTAGGAGTCACCAATTTTGTGAGGGGGGGGGTTGGCTTCCTCTCTCTCTGTCCCTCTGGATGTAGAATAAAGGTTCTTCGCGGCCAACGGAGGAGACCGGATGCTAGAAGTGGATGTCAGTTGATCGTGAACCGCAACCGAGGGGGGGGGGAAAGTTTTCCCTTTTGAAAACTGTGATGGAAAGAAAGCCGCAGTCCAAACGGGAAAAAAAAAACGTGGGTCTTTGAATGATAACCTGTGCCTGAACAGGCACTCCATCAGGAAAACAACAGGCATTCTCACAAGCTCTAAGAGAAAGTCGGAAATACAGCTAAATCCCCGAAATTACCACTGTTCATGTTGTGTCTGCGCCCCCCGAGCCCAGCCTCCTGCCAGAAAGTGACTTGGAAAGTGAGGGGGAAGGGCCGTCAGGACTTACCTGGGGAGCACCGGCTTCCCTGGCTCAGCTCCAGGAGCCAGAGGCAGGCCAGGTGGAGGAGATAACGAGGCCTCCGTCCCCTGACTCTTCCCCCCCTACCCAGGCCATGCCTCCAGACCCAGCTGATGGCAATCAGGCCTGGCAGGACCCTAGGTTTCGTAGGCAGGAGAGGCGGGAACAACAGAAGCAGGGGTGGGGCAGGCCTAGGAAGTGCTGAGTCATGGAGTCACACCCCACAGGATATAAAAGCAGCAAGAGCTGCTGTGCCTCTTCGTAGCAGGCAAATTAACTGCTTAACTAAGAGCTGAAGTTTGTTCCTGGTTGACTCATCGGCATCAAGAGAGATAACAGAGACACTTGGCAGACGCTCGCTATTCTGCTGCCAGAGCTGATAGTGCCGGCTAATTAAGCCATCGCTCGGACGGAGGCGAAGGGGGACAGAACAGTTCGTTTAGGGACCGTCCAAAATGACGTCCCTGAAAAAGGTGACTTGCAAACCATTTGTTGTTTTTTTCTCACGTACCGTCCCTGTGACATCTCCCAGGGTCACGTGATCAAAAATTAAGCCGCACGGCACGTGTTTATGACGGTTCGCGGAGGTCCCCCTTTCTGCAACCTTCCCGATAAGCGAAGCCAACCGAGAAGCCAGATTCCCTTGAACTTGCTCGCTTCACCACCGCGGCGATTCGCTCAACACAAGAGTTAGAAGGGACCTGGTAGGTCATCTAGTCCAACCCCCTGCTCAAGCAGGAGACCCAAGACCATTTGAGACAAGTGGCCGTCCGGTCTCTTCTTGAAAGCCTCCAGTGATGATGAAGTTCTCACAACTTCTGAAGGCACCTTCCATTCCACTGGCTGACGGTCCTCACCGTCTGAACATTTCTCCTTATTTGTAGGTTGAATCTCTTTCCTTCATCCGTTTCCATCCATTGGTCTGGCCTTCAGGTGCTTTGGAGAATCAACCCCCTCCTCTCTGTGACCCAGTTGGCCCTGGGCCCAAGTCAGGATTAGAACCCAGGGTTTCTCGGTTTCTAGCACGATCCTTAATGGCTACATCGGCTCTCCAATCCTTAGTAGGTTATTTGTGCTCAACGTTATTTTATTTGCTATTTTTAAATGACGGGGGGATTTTTATTTTTTTTATTTTTTAAAAAAGCCACAATTTCCTCCTGTTCAGAATGCTCTTAAGAGCCTGCTCTTGAGATCTCTTATGAGAGACAAAAGTAGTTGGATCCAGGCTACAAGTCTGCTTTTTTCCTTGGGGGACGGAGGGAGCGAGCTCCTTAATACGAGACAGAAAAAAAAAACAACGACAAAGAAAGGTTTATCCAAACAGAGAAGAAATACAGTAGGCATTTTTCTCCACCAAGCAGAAATATTAGTCAGCGGAGAAATGGGAGGAGGGATCCTTTAGGCATAGTTTGGATGTGTTGAGTGCCGAAAGGAGCGAGATGCGTTTTAATTTAAGGCGGAAAGCAACCCTGCCTTTAAATATACAACGTTACTTCTGCTTAGGATCCGTTTGTGTCTGAACCGATGGTTCTCCACCTTGGCACCTTGAGGGTGAGCGGACTTCAGTTCCCAGAATTCCCCCTTGCTGGCTGGGGGATTGTGGGAGTTGAAGTCCACACCTCTTCAAACAGTGGCGGGATTCAGCCGGGTCAAGCAAGTTCGGGCAAACCGGTAGTTAAATTGCTGGCTGGCCCTGCCCCTTCCAGGAGTCCGCCCGCGGCCTGTTTTCACTCCCAGGAGGCTTCAGGGAGGCCTCCTAGGCCCAAAAGGGGGTGCGCCCCCCCTCCCGTGGTCCGTTTTTGCTCTCAGAGGGGTGCAGGGAGGCCTACTAGGCCCAAAATGGGGTATATGGGGAAAGCACGTCTCCCCCCCGTGGCCCGTTTTTGGTCCCGGGGGGCTGCAGAAGGCCGAGTGCTGCCTGTCACATACCCTGGCCACGCCCACCATGGCCACGCCCACCCCAGCCAGTCATTCGGGCAGAGAACCGGTTGTTAAATTATTTGAATCCCACCAAGGGCCGTAATAGCTCAGGCTGTTAGAAGCCTGTTATTAGAACACAGCAGCCTGCAATTACTGCAGGTTCAAGCCCGGCCCTAGGTTGACTCAGTCTTCCATCCTTTATAAGGTAGGTAAAATGAGGACCCAGATTGTTGGGGGGGCAATAAGTTGACTTTGTAAAAAATATACAAATAGAATGAGACTATTGCCTTATACACTGTAAGCCGCCCTGAGTCTTCGGAGAAGGGCGGGATATAAATGTAAATAAATTTTAAAAAAAGTTGCCAAGCTGGAGAAACGTTGGCCTGGATGCTCAACCACAGCAGGTGTCGAAGATTTGACTTAGCAGTCAACATCTGAGGGGCTGCCCCAAAGAAGAGGGGGGTCAACTTATCCTCCAGATCATTTCCTGAAGGCAGGAGAAGAAGCAACGGACGGAAACTAATCAAGGAGAGAGCCAACAAGTGGTACCTTCAGATAATGATGCCGGTTGCCACGATATAAAAGAGATGTTGAGACTCTAGAAAGGGTGCAGAGAAGGACCCAAAGGTGCTTTTTCAGGAGGCAACTGGGCTTCCTTGCCTTTTCTTTTGAAGAGGTTTCGCTTCTCATCCCAGAAGCTTCTTCAGCTCTGACAGGACGGTGAGGGGGAATGGAGCCGTCAAGGGAAGTCGAGAGGGAAGCCAGATTCGCGTCATAACCGTGTTTCTAACTTCACAAGTGCAACGATTCGCTTACCGACGGGGGCAAGGAAGATCGTAACAGAGGGCGGGATTCATTTCAGGAGCGTTCCGCTTAGCGACAGAAAAACCCGGGTGTCTGTTGCGGTCGTACGTCGAGGAGCTTCTCTGTGCTTTGACCCACACATTTTCAAGCATTTGCTGGACTTCAAATAGCAACGCTGGGAAGCTTTGGGCCCGAAAAACATGCCCAGCCAGCCAGGCCTTTATTTTAAATGAAGAAAAAAAGAAATCGAAGCAAAACAATTCAATTTTCTTTCATTGGCTTTAAATGGAATTAAAGCGAATTAACCTCGGCAAAGCGGATGATGACTCATGCAGATGTTCTGATGTTCTCCTTCTGGGAAAATTCAAAGAGTTCGACGTTACGGTTGTATCCAGATTTTAAGGAGCCGGAAAGGGAAGACATTCCGTTTTCATCTTTCTCCCAAAGCTCTGCCAGCCCATCTTTCCTGTTTAACAGGTGGTTCACTGAGGGATCACTCGAAGTTACGACGGCACTGAAAAAAGGGACTGATGAGCGTTGTTCACACTTAACGACCGTTCCAGCGTTCCCCGTGGTCTCGCGTGATCAAAATTCAGACGCTTGGCAACGGGCTCGGACTTACGACGGGTTTTGCAGCGTTCCCGGAGGTCACGCCCTTGGCCGACCGTCTGACTTGCAGTGGTTCGCTTAACAGAGTTTGTAAAACGGGCAAAGATGACTTAACAAACTGTTTCACTTAAGCGACGGAAATGTTGGGCTCAAATTGTAGTCGTAAAGTCGGGGACTGCTTTGTATTTCCAGTAAAATGGCGCACACCGGCCCTTGGGTCTAAACCAGGGGTCGGCAACCTGTGGCTCTGGAGCCGCATGTGGCTCTTTCATCCCTCTGCTACGGCTCCCTGTTGCTGGTTGGCTCCACAACTGGCTTTCACTTAGGACAGGTAGACGAAAGAGGGCGCTGCCCTAGGAGGAGACTATGATGGGAGAACTGGACTTCTGGCCAGCTCCAGAATTGAACGGGGGGCTTCCGATTAGGACCTCTGTGGCTCTTTGAGTGTTTAAGGTTGCCGACCCCTGGTCAAAACCCTCTTTTTCATTTTTTGGTTTATGCAACGTGAACGTCAAAAACTGAGGAAATCAGGAGCTTCAGGTAGTTCAAATGAATCTATTGCAAGATTAAGCTCTCTGCAAGAATCTGGCCAACTGACCGTTAAGGGGAAATGAGCGGGAGGTAAAGACCTTCAAGGTGGGCTGGACTGAAATCTCTTGCAGGAGCGCAGGGACTCATGACTAATGATGCATTTGACCCCTCCTTCGGGCTCAGCCTGGTCACCTTCTGCTAAACAAATAATTTCCTCAACACTGTCAAACTATTGACTAAATCTGCACTACTATTAATCTTCTCATCGTTCCCATCACCCGTCTCCTTCCACTTATGATTGTATGACTGTAACTTTGTTGCTTGTATCCTTACGATTTTTATTGATATTGATTGGTTCCTGATTGTTTATTTGTACCCTATGACTATCATTAAGTGTTGTACCTTATGATTCTTGATGAATGTATCTTTTCTTTTATGTACACTGAGAGCTTATGCACCAAGACAAATTCCTTGTGTGTCCAATCACACTTGGCCAATAAAGAATTCTATTCTATTCTATTCTATTCTATTCTATTCCATTCTATTCTATTCTATTCTACTCTACTCTACCCTACTCTACTCTATTCTTCTATTCTATTCTATTCTATTCTACTCTACTCTACCCTACTCTACTCTATTCTTCTATTCTATTCTATTCTATTCTACTCTACTATTCTATTCTATTCTATTCTATTCTATTCTATTCTATTCTATTCTATTCTTCTACTCTACTCTACTCTACTCTACTCTACTCTACTCTTCTATTCTATTCTATTCTATTCTATTCTATTCTATTCTATTCTATTCTATTCTTCTACTCTACTCTACTCTACTCTACTCTACTCTACTCTACTCTACTCTACTCTATTCTATTCTATTCTATTCTATTCTATTCTATTCTATTCTATTCTATTCTTCTACAACAAAAGTCCAGCCATCCATATCAGGAAACATCCTTGCCCTTCTTATAATCAACATTTTTTAAAGAGATCAGACTATCTTTGGAGAAGGAAGAATTTAATGAGATCATTTAATCCAAGAAGGGGTTCATATATGGGAGACAGTCAAAAAAGGCACGCAAACCCCTTTTTCCTTTCGCAATCGAGGTCTGATTCATTTCAAGGGAAATGTGTAAAAAAAATGACAATTTACCAGCACTCACAAGGGCTAATGGAAGCATTTCAGGGGAACACCGAAAATAATTTTTTCAAGAAGCCTCCAAATTGTTGATTGGAAGTTCATAATCGCCGGCCAATTCCGAATGCCAAAAGTTTTAAAAATAACTTTTTAAAGGAGAATGGATTGGCTTGTCTCGGACCGCTCTCACGGTTCCTTTGGGGCTTTCCAACAGTTTTTAAAAAGAGCCAGGATCCAACTCCCAATCTTGACAATATTCTAACAGAATGGATCTCCCCCTATTGCAAAGTCTCTATTGCAAACGTTGCTTTACCTGAATTATTGAATTCAGGGTTGAAGCCCCATGCACAAGCAAAGGAGCATGTATTTGAGAATTGTCAGGTGCAAGTAACCAGGAATGTTCGTTGAGTTCAAAGCACAGAAGAGTTTATTACCGCAGTCTATGCCATAAGAATCAGGTCAACTAACGTGGCACCAGATAAGTGTCCATAGAATTCACGGGGGCCTGGATTTGGTTTTTTTGTGGGAACACGAAGATTCCAAACTGATGACCTGTTTAACCCCACCTTCAACTTCAGCCTGCTCTTCTCCTATATAGGAATCACCTCTCGAGAGGATAACCTTGACACTGGGAAGTTTGTTTCTACAGATGCACACCAATAATGGAGAATATTTGTAGCTCAGGGTTGAAACGGGGGCTCCTTGGTGTTCTCTGAGCTTGGTTGTTTTCTTGCAGATGTTTCGTCACCCAAACTAGGTTACCTCATCAGTGTTGAGGTTACCTAGTTTGGATCATGAAACGCCTGCAAGAAAACAACCAAGTTCAGAGAGCACCAAAGACCCACAGTCTTCCTCCTTACGCACCCACTCTCTTCAACCACTGATGATGTTACCTAGTTGGGTCATGAAATGTCTGCAAGAAAACCACCAAGCTCAGAGAGAGCATCAAGGACCCCACAGTCCTCTTCCTCCCTTTCTCTTTCTCCTCTACTCCTCAACCCCCACTCCCTACTGGCACTGATGATGTTACCTAGTTGGGTCATGAAATGTCTGCATGAAAACTACCAAGCTCAGAGAGTACCAAATCCTCCTAGCTATTCCTCCTCCTCCTCCTCCTCCTCCCCCCCTCCTCCTCCTCCTCTTAGCACTGATGAGGTTACCTAGTTGGGTCATGAAACGTTTGCAAGGAAGCAACCAACTTCAGAGAGCACCAAGGACCCTACAGCAATCAAGGAACCAACAGATCACTCTCACCAACACTGACAGAACAAGTCACTTGTATATAAATAGAGAGCAAATCCCGCTCCCTTCTAGCACTGATGATGTTACCTAGTTGGGTGATGAAAACCCAACGTCTGCAAGAAAACAACCAAGCTCAGAGAGCACCAAGGACCCCACAGTCCTCTTCCTCCTCCTTGCAAACCCCACTCCCTTCTAGCCCTGATGATGTTACCTAGTAGGGTCAAGAAACATCTGCAAGAAAACAACCAAGCTCAGAGAGAACACCAAAGCTTCCTATCTATTCCTCCTCCTCCTCCCCCTAGCACTGATGAGGTTACCTAGCTGGGTCATGAAATGTCTGCAAGGAAGCAACCAAGTTCAGAGATCTGGAGCATTGCTGGAAAGGATCCAGTCGACGGCTTCACAGTTCTGGCATTCACTTTGACACACTCTGCGTTGAAAGGGATGGAAATTCCCGAAGGCTTGATCCAGCTCGGGTCATGGGAAAAGCATCCGAGCAAATAACTGTAATCCTATGGGACTTCCTCGGCATTTCTTTCTTAAAGAAAGGCACGCAAAGCAGCCAGTTCTTCTGATCTTGCGGTCACATTGAGGTGCCAATAAAAGAGAATATTTGCAGCTCAGGGTTGAACAGTGGTCCTCTCTAAACTGGGCTTTTTTTTTTGTTGTTGTTGTTGTTTTTTGCAGATGCTTCATTACTCAACTACCAAGCACTGATGATGTTACCTAGTTTATTTTATTTTTATTTTATTTATTTATTTGCCACAACAATATATATATATATAGGTATCACACAAAAGATTATATAGTATATAATCTTGAAACATCTGCAAAAAAACAACAACCCCAAACAAACAACCCAGCTCAGAGATGCAAAAGGGTGCATCTGGGTAGTCCTCGACTTACGACCACAATGAGCCCAGAATTTATGGGGTCGTAACTTGAGGACTACCTGTATTTCTGAAGGCCATCCCATGTCCTCCTGCAAGAGAATTCCATCCGTTGCTTCTTGTCCTGCCTTCTGCTGCTTTTTGGAGAATGGGTTGACCCTTCAAACATTGGAAGACTGCTATCATGATACGCCTAGTCCTTCTATTTTCATTAAACTAGACGTACCCAGTTCCTGCAACCGTTCTTGATATGTTTTAGCCTCCAGTCCCCCTCATCATCTTGGTTGCTCTTCTCTGCACTCTTTCTAGAGCAGGGGTCTCCAACTTTGGCAACTTTAAGCCCGGTGGACTTCAACTCCCAGAATTCCCCAGGCTGGGGAATTCTGGGAGTTGAAGTCCACCGGGCTTAAAGTTGCCAAAGTTGGAGACCCCTGCTCTAGAATCTCCACATCCTTTTTACATCGTGGAGACCGACCGCATCTCTTGAACCCATCCACCGCGACTCTTCCCAGGGTATCAGACTGCTCCCCATCATCACACACCCCATCCCTGGACTACAATTCCCATCATCCTCCACCTCCCTTCCCTTCCCCCACCCACCCAAGAATTACAGTCCTCCTCCTCCTCCTCCTCCTAGCCAGGGAGGTTGCGCAACCGCGAGACCCCGCCCACAACGCAGTGGCCACGCCTTCCAAGTGGGCGGGGACGTCTCTGGCTCCGCCCACACTCTCTCTCTCCACCTTCCCTTACCGCTGGGTGGCGCTGAAGAGGCCGGGATAAGCGGCTTCCACGCCGCTGGACTCCATCCTGGCGGTGTCGGCCGGGGAACATCCCTCCGGCCGCGGGACCAGCCGGCTCTCCGGCTTGGCTGGACAAGCAGCATTCCCTCCCCTCCACTCCCCGCTTTCCCTCAAGCAGTAAGGTCTCGCCCGTCCTGGAGCCAGCCAATCGTTGCCCAAGCTGCCACGTCCATCAAATGGCCCGGGGCCAATCCTAGCACTGCCTTCTGAGACCACAAACCGCCCCTCCCCTTTTGGAGTGGGCCCTCCAATCGCAGCCCCTTCTCCAGAAATTGAAACCCACCTGTCCGAGGGCTCGCTTGAGCCAATCGCCGGCTCTCCAGAGATGCAATGCAGCTTGGGAGGTGTAGTCCCTTTACGAAGTGGTACCCGGGCTAACCCATCACTAAACCCCGCCCCCACCGCTCCAAAAAAAAAAGAAAAAAAGATTGAGGGATTTCTAAAGGGCCGCAAGTGGGTTTAAACTGGACAAAAGTCCGAATCAACGGTGTTTTTGTTTTGTTTTTTTAAAGTTTTAACCTGCCTGCATTTGAAGGCAGCAGGATTTTAACTCCTTGATGTCAGGGGCTGCCCCAAAGAAGAGGGAGTCAAGCTATTCTCCAAAGCACCTGAGGATAGGACAAAGAAGCAATGGGTGGAAACTAAATCAAGGAGAGAAGCAACTTAGAACTAAGGAGAAATTTCCTGACCGTTAGAACAATCGATAAGTGGAACAACTTGCCTGCAGAAGTTGTGAATGCTCCAACGCTGGAAAAATTTAAGAAAATGTTGGATAACCATTTGTCTGAACTGGTGTAGGGTTTCCTGCCTGGGCAGGGGGTTGGACTAGAAGGCCTCCAAGATCCCTTCCAATTCTGTTATTATTATGTTGGTACCTAGAGTACTCATCTCAAATGATTGAAGTGCTAGAACTCACTGTAACAATATTGCTTAAAAAAGCATTAAGAGTTGTTAACCTAATCTTGCATAGTTTCTTCTCTGGTAATACCGAACTGCAAACTAGGGCATACAGAACCTTTGCTAGATCAAAGGGGCGTGCATAAGAGCACAAGCGTGCCCACCATCCTATTGTTTCCTTTCATTATATCCAATTAATATAGTTATTACATACTTCTGCTTATATATATGCTTATATATTGTACAGTTATTTCATGCTTATGCTTATATATACTGTGTGACAAAATAAATAAAAATAAATAAATAAATAAATTCTCGAATACAGCTCATCTGTCTGGAATCCGCACTGCATATCGGACATTAATACAACTGAACGAGTCCAGAGATATTTCACGAGAAGAGCCCTCCACTCCTCCGCTCGCAACAAAATACCTGATGCCACCAGACTCGAAATTTTGGGCTTAGACAATTTAGAGCTTCGCCGCCTTCGGTCTGACCTAAGCATAGTACATAAAATCATTTGCTACAATGTCCTACCAGCCAATGACTACTTCAGCTTCAAACACAACAATACGAGAGCACACAGTAGATACAAACTCATGGTAAACCGATCCAAATTAGACTGCAGAAAATACAATTTCAGTAACAGATTGGTCAATGCCTGGAATGAACTATCTGACTCTGTGGTTTCTTCCCCAAATCACCAAAACTTTAACCTTAGACTGTCTACTGTTGACCTCACCCCATTCCTAAGAGGTCAGTAAGGGGTGTGCATAAGAGCACCAGCATGCCTACCGTCCCTGTCCTAATATTCATTTTTAGAATAGAATAGAATTTTTTTATAGAATAGAATTTTATTGGCCAAGTGTGATTGGACACACAAGGAATTTGTCTTGGTGCATATGCTCTCAGTGTACATAAACGAAAAGATACGTTCATCAAGGTACAACACTTACTTATTCTTTTCATGTATCCAAATTATGTATATACTTTTACCTGTTATCTTCTATATGATTGACAAAATAAATAAAATAAATAAAAATCCTTTATATCCCTTATCAAGGAATATCAGCCCTTCCACCCCCCCCCATCCCCCAATCAGAGCTGAAGAAGCTTCTTGGAGGAGAAGCAAAACATCTTCAAAGAAAAACCAAGGAAGTCCAGTTGCCTCCTGAAAAAGTGCACCCAGTTTGGGACTTCTGCTGCTTAATAAACTTCTATTTCCTGAATTTTTCAGGCTGGCTTTGGTCAGCATCCCAAACCAAACCAGGTTTCCTAGTCAACCGCGACACGCAAAGAAGCCGCGACCCACATTTGGTAACAGCAACAGAGTTGGAAGGGACCTTGGAGGTCATCTAGCCCAACCCCCTGCTCACCCAGGAGACCCGTACTAGGGATTCGAACCGCCGAACCGCCGACCTTTCTGATCGACAAGTTCGGCGTCTTAGCCACTGAGCCGCCAAGTCGGTTGGCATTATTTGGGATCTGAATTTTCCCATGTGCTTGTTTATGGCTCAAGCTGGCTGATCTTGGAGGTTTGACAACGAGAGAAAGCAAATCCTGAAATCCTGATCTACGGGTGTGATTGCAGTTTCCTATGTAAAGTAGAAAACCACAAACAAAAATGTAGCATTAAAAAAAAAAGCAAACAAAAAATCGAATTAATAGCCAGTGTAATTACTTTGTATCTACAGAGTAGGGTTTTGGTGTTTTTGTTTTTTTTACTTAATAGCCCAGGGTGGTAACTTCGTATCTACAAAATAGTTCCTAATGAGGAACAGCTCTGTTACGTTGTAGCTACATTGTCCCTTTTGAATGAACAGTTTAATCGAAAGGTAAATCCCACTTGCCTAAGTTTTTGATTGTAAATTGAGAACCCGGAGTACTAAATTCCATAGAACTCAATGGGCTTCACTCGGGAACAGCAAAACAGTAAGTAAAGTTAAACAATCACTTGATAAAGGAACCTCCAGATCATTCCCACCAACACTGAAAGAACAAGCCACTTGTATAGAGAGCAAATCCCACTCCCTTCTAGCACTGATGATGTTACCTAGTTCGGTCATGAAACGTCTGCAAGAAAACAACCAAGCTCAAAGCTTCTGTATATAAACAGAAAGTCCCACTTCCTTCTAGCACTGATGATGTTACCTAGTAGGGTCATGAAACGTTTGCAAGGAAACCACCAAGCCTCAGAGAGCACTAAGAACCCCACAGTCGTTGTCCTCCTCCTCCTCTTCCTCCTCTTCCTCCTTCCTCCTCCCCCTTCCCCCTCCTCCTCCCCCTCCTCCTCTCCACAAACCCCACTCCCTTCTAGCACTGATGAGGTTACCTAGTTGGGTCATGATATGTCTGCAAGAAAACAACCAAGCTCAGAGAGCACCAAGGATTCTTATCTATTCCTCCTCCTCCTCCTCCTCCTTCTAGCACTGATGAGGTTAGCTAGTTGGATCATGAAACATCTGCAAGAAAACAACCAAGCTCAGAGCACCAAGGACCCCGCAGTCATCATCGTCTTCTTCTTCCTCCTCCTCTCCTCCACAAACCCCACTCCCTTCTAGCACTGATGGTGTTACCTAGTTGGGTCATGAAATGTCTGCCAGAAAACCACCAAGCTCAGAGAGCACCAAGGAAGCCCACAGTTCAACCCTGAGCTACCAACATTCTCTTCCATTGAAAACTAAAGGCAGCAGAGGAATGCGTAGCTTTAGAGCATTCGCTAAATTACACTTTTCCACCCAACCTCTTTCACTAGAGAAGACCACCCTGAATAACATCTGGAAGGCAACCGTCTCTCCTTTCTGATCTACCACACTCCCACTGAATTAAACAGAAGTTATTTCAAGGAAGTCTAGAATAGATCTGCAACTCGGCATGCAAGAAGGAAGGGGATAGGAAGGAGATGGAGCTATTAGCAAAGGAAGATTGGAACAGATAGGAAAGTTCATTTTTCTCCCAGTATTATAGCTAGTCATCAGCCACTGAAAATAATTATTTTATTGATTATGTATTTATTTATTTGTCGGGTACGTATTATATACATATAATATTATATATATAATACATATAATATTATATACATATATAATAGTATATATAATACATATAATATTATATACATCTATATACAGTCATATATTATATGACTGTAACTTTTTGTTGCTATCATTAAGGGTTAAATTGCAACCTGTGACCATCATTTGTGTTGTAAATGTTGTACCTTTGATGAAGGTATTTTTTTTTCTTTTATGTACACTGAGAGCATATGCACCAAAACAAATTCCTTGTGCGTCCAATCACACTTGGCCAATTAAATTCTATTCTATTCTATTAGATCATGGGTCTCCAACCTTGGTCCCTTTAAGACTTGTGGACTTCAACTCCTCAGCTTTGCTGGCTGAGGGACTCTGGGAGTTGAAGTCCACAAGTCTTAAAGGGACCAAGGTTGGAGACCCCTGTATTAGATAATATATATAAGTATAAGCATGAATTGAATACATAAAATGATGGAGAAGCGGCCAGGGCAGAGACAGAAAGATACAGAGAGAGTGGGAGAGAGACAGACATAGAGAGATACAGAGAGAGAAGGGGGAGAGAGAGAAGGAGAGTGGGGGAGGAAGGGAGAGAGAGAGAGAGAGAGATGTGTCAGAAGGGTTTTGTGATTCCCAGTGTGTTTTTTAACAACCAGTTGTCTGTCCTAATGGCTTGCTGAGTAGGCATGGCTGGAGTGGGGAGAGGGGTCATGTGACCGGTAGAAGTAAGTGACGTCGAGTTGGCCCGGTGTTTTCTTTTCTGTGGGTCCAAATGGCTCTTTGAGTGTATAAGGTTGCCGACTCCTGGCCTAGACATACCCATGTCTAGTTCAAATCTCTCCGTCTTTGGCTTATATCTCTGTGTCACAGCATTGATAATGCTCCCTTCCACCAAAGTTTGAGGCTCTCTCTCTCTCTCTCTCTCTCTTTCTCTCTCTCTCTCTCTTTCTCTCTCCCTCCCTCTCAGGAGCATTCATGAGTGTTCCAGTTGATGAACATTCCTCTAGGTCAGGGATCTGCAACCTTAAACACTCAAAGAGCCATTTGGACCCGTTTCCCACAGGAAAGAGAACACCGGGAGTCACAAAACCCTTCCCGTGCCCGACTAAGGGCCTCTGTGGCTCAGACTGCTAATGCAGTCTGTTATTAACAGCAGCTGCCTGCAATTACTGCAGGTTCTAGTCCCATCAGGCCCAAGGTTGACTCAGCCTTCCATCCTTTATAAGGTAGGTAAAATGAGGACCCAGATTGTTGGGGGCAATAAGTTGACTTTGTATATAAATATACAAATAGAATGAAGACTATTGCTAACATAGTGTAAGCCACCCTGAGTCTTCGGAGAAGGGTGGGATATAAACGCAAATTTAAAAAAAACTATTTCTTGAGCAGCCACAAAACTAGCATATGTAGTTGAATTAAACGTTCCATTTTCTTCTGAAACTTTTCTTGCATTTATCCATGGTTGGCCTACTGAGGGATGAAAAGCTCAATGAATCATGTGCCGGTGGGTATTGCACATTGGCGGTTGTGATGCCTATTTTGAGTGACAGGGAGCTGCAGCAGAAGGGTGAAAGAGCCACATGCGGCTCCAGAGCCGTAGGTTGCTGACTCCTGGGCTAGGTCAAAACAACAGCAGCAACAACAACAACAACATCAACCAAAAATGCCTCCATCGCGTCGCAATTCATTCTTGCTTTGTGCAATTTGGCATCGCTGGATCCAGACCTGTAAACAACGAAGGACCGTCTTTAATCTCTCTCCCGTTATGGGAAAGATCGTCGGTACATTTCCATTTGCATCGTCCTCCGTTCAGCCACCCTAGAAGGACAACAGTTGGATATCGTGCTCGTAAAACTTTGTTTTCTCTCTGCAGCCAACGGATGAAAAAAACAAAACGAAAAACAAAGAGTGGGAGGATGAACCGCTCTTCTTTTTGCACTCCTACCAAAATTGCGTCCAGTTTTGGGTCACCATGTTGACGAAAAAGATGTTGAGAAACATCTTGGAAAAAGTGCAAAGAAGAACAACTCAGATAATCAAGGGCCTGGAGATAAAAACGTATGAAGAACGGTTGCAGGATTTGGGTTTAGCTGGTCTAGAGAGAAGGAGGACTAGAGGGGACAGGATAGCATATTCCAGTATTTGAGGGGCTGCCACAAAGAAGAGTGGGGTGGGGTGGGGTCAACTTATTTTCCAAAACACCACAAGAAACAACGGATGGGAACTAATCCAGGAGAGAAGCAACCTGGAATTGAGGAGAAGCTTCCTAACAGGGAGGACAATTAACCAGTGGAACGGCTTGCCACCAGAAGTTGACGGTGCTCCATCGCTGGAGGTTTTTACGAAGAGATTGGACCAGTGGTGAAATCCAATTTTTTTTTACT
This sequence comes from Ahaetulla prasina, assembly GCF_028640845.1. Lineage (NCBI taxonomy): Eukaryota > Metazoa > Chordata > Lepidosauria > Squamata > Colubridae > Ahaetulla > Ahaetulla prasina. The sequence goes on from NC_080554.1 coordinate 5,534,278, forward strand.
ATCAGTTCTGTGGGTGTGGCTTGGTGGGCGTGGCGTGGCTTGGTGGGCGTGGCAGGGGAAGGATACTGCAAAATCTCCATTCCCTCCCCTCTCCTGGGGGAAGGAATTGCAAAATCTCCATTCCCACCCCACTCTGGGTATTTGCCAATTCTCCGAACTACTCAACATTTCCGCTACCGGTTCTCCAGAACCGGTCAGAATCTGCTGGATTTCACCCCTGGATTGGACCGCCATTTGTCTCAAATGGTATACAGTCTCCTGCTTGAGCAGGGGGTTGGACTAGAAGACCTCAAAGGGTCCCTTCCAGCTCTATTCTGATTGCTTGACCGATTGCTTATGTGTATGCGTGTATTTATTTAGAAAATATATTCATACCACCAAGCTCAGGGAGCAGCAAAGGACTCCTCAATTTATTCACCGTCTTACGTATGAACTTTGCTAGCCTGCAAATGAATCAATCTAAATCAATCGAACACAAATAGAATTAGAAACCATCACAGTAGCCAGACACAAAGCAAGCTGGCCAGAGTTATAAGCCTTAGGCTTCCGTCTTCAAAGTCTCACATATGCAAATGCTTCAGGACCTCAAGAGGAATTTGCAACCAGCAGAAAAGCTCTCCCTCTTTTCCTTCCCCCTCTGGAAGCAACCAACCTACTATTTTGGGAGAGAAACCCCCATAAAATTATAGGTCGGTGACAATCCCAGGGCTGTTGTTTGGAAAGTCACTGGCTTGTTTAGTATCTCAGTCGTTCAACTTTTTTTTTTTTGTTTTGTTTACATTTATACCCCGCCCTTCTCCGAAGACTCAGGGCGGCTTACAGTGTATAAGGCAATAGTCTCATTCTATTTGTATATTTTTACAAAGTCAACTTATTGCCCCCCCAACAATCTGGGTCCTCATTTTACCTACCTTATAAAGGATGGAAGGCTGAGTCAACCTTGGGCCGGGCTCGAACCTGCAGTAATTGCAGGCTCTGTGTTCTTAATAACAGGCTTTACCAGCGTGAGCTAAACCGGCCCCTAAACCGGCAACTTAATTGTGTTGAGTTGGGTTTGCTTATCTAATCTATTCATTTATTCCCTATCCACCATGGCTAGCAGTTTTGAGGTCCAGGCCTAGATATCTACACCCAACGGAGATGCTCTCTGCAATTCTCTGAAAGCAGCTTCCCTTAAGCTGGCGTCCTCCAGGCAGGTTAATCTTCGGACTTCGTTAGCTTTATCTAGCCATGGTGCTCACTAGAGGAATTATAGGGATCTATCCTCAGTCCCCTGGAAAGTACCCAGTTAAGGACGATTGCCATGTTCCTCAAAAAACATCTAAGGTTACGGTCATTGGCATGTATTCTTTTTCTCTCCCTTTCTCTCCCTCCCTCCCTACATCTACAATATCTGTCTGTCTGTCTATCTATCTCATCTATTTATCTCATCTATCCTATCTTATCCTATCCAATCCAATCCATTCATCCATCCAGCTATCCAGCTATCGAGCTATCCAGCTATCTAGCTATCTCATCTTTCCTATCCTCTCCTGCCCTGCCCTGCCCTGCCCTACCCCATCCATCCTTCCATCCATCTTATCTATCTATCTATCGATCTCATCTATCCTATCCTATCCTTTCCATCCATCCATCCACCCTATCTATCTATCTATCTATCTATCTATCTATCTATCTATCTATCTATCTATCATCTATCTATCTATCTATCTATCTATCTATCTATCTATCTATCTATCTATCATCTCATTATCCTCTCCTCTCCTCTCCTCTCCTCTCCTCTCCTTGCTTTCTTTCTTTCTATCTATCTATCTATCTATCTATCTATCTATCTATCTATCTATCTATCTATCTATCTATCTTATATATTGACACAGGTCAAGGGATCAATCTCTTTTCCAAAGCACTTGAGGGCAGAACAAGAATCACTGGATGGAGACTAATCCAGGAGAGAAGCAACCTAGAACTAAGGAGAAATTTCCTGACAGTGAGAACCATTAACCAGTGGAATGACTTGCCTCCAGAAGTTATGGATGCTCCATCACTGGAAACTTTTCCAGAAGAGATTGGGTGATCATTTGTCTGAAATGGTGGAGGGTTTCCTGCTTGAGCAAGGGGTTGGACTAGAAGGCCTCCAAGGTCCCTTCCAACTCTGTTATTCTGTTATTCTGAACCTTTAGTCTAGTCTAGTGGGCTGTCATGCTACTAACAGACATAAAACTGTCAGGCAGGTCATAAGTGCAAGGACTGGTTGTATATCTGTAAATGAACAGTTGTAAATTGAGGTTTACCAGCAGTAATCCTGATTCATCTCGTCAGATTCTAACTGGCAACAACAACTCAGTGCAGAGTTCTAAAGAGAAAACTCCACTTCCCCATCCATCCCATCAGGAGCAAAATCTTTTCAAAAAGTTTTATTCTAAAGGGAAAAACCATCCACTCTGCATTACTGTCTGAAAACAACAAAATACCTTATCCCACCAGACTTGAAATCCTAGGCTTAGAAAACTTAGAACTCCTTCGCCTTCGACAAGACTTAAGTTTAACTCATAGAATCTTCTATTGTAATGTCCTTCCTGTTAAAGACTACTTCAGCTTTAATTGCAATAATACAAGAGCAACCAATAGATTTAAACTTAATGTGAACCGCTTCAATCTAGATTGCAGAAAATATGACTTCTGTAACAGAATCATCAGTGCTTGGAACACTTTACCTGACTCTGTTGTCTCTTCCCATAATCCTAAAAGCTTTATCCAAAAACTTTCTACTATTGACCTCACCCCATTCCTAAGAGGACCATAAGGGGCGTGCATAAGAGCACAAACGTGCCTACCGTTCCTGTCCTATTGTTTTTCTTTTTTATCTTCTTATATATATATATATATGCTTATACCTCCTAATATTCCCTCATATATATGTTTATATACTGTATAATCTTTTTGTGTGATGCTTGTGTATATTGTTGTGACAAAATAAATAAATAAAATAAATAAATACCGGTGGGAGACAGAGAAAGGATGATGATGAGAGCAAAACAAGGGAAAGAATGTTAAAGAGGGAAGGAAGGAAAGAAGGAACATACTGCAAAACTTTCCGAAGCCACTCGGTGGACGCATTTGGACAAGAATAACACATACACAGAGAGAGAGAGAGAAAGAGAGAGAGAGAGAGAGACCAAAAGAAAGCTTAAATTTATAATCCCGCTCACGGATTTCTTCCTGGCCTCCTGCTATCAGCGTTGGGTTTTTTTTGGTTTTTTTTTGCTATTTGGTATGAACAAAAAAGCTATACAGGGAGCATTTTATATACATAAGTAGAAAGGGTGAAAAATGGGGAAAGGCTCTGCGACCGTGACGCACGATCGCCAGCTGAGTTTTCAATCCAGGCTTGCAAGTCCTGACCACTTCCAAGGATGAGATGTATGAGTTTGTTTTCCCTTCCTTCTTTAGTACAAGTCGGGATAATCCACCAGGGCCGGAGCAGGAAAAACGGCACAATCCGAGCGTGAGCTAAGGGCACACCACAATGCACAAACTTTGCGTTTAGGGGAACGCGATCTCATGCGGAGCTGAGCTCCACACACTTTTTAATAAATCACGAAGGGCAGGGCCTTGATTTCACTGACTCGCTGTCGGTTTCAAGTCCGTTAAACGGTTGACATCGAAGGAAATAAATTTGTAATGGGAAAAGAGTTTTATGACTTATCGTGGAGAAAGGGACTATTTTCCTAGGGATAGCAAACGCGCATGGATCTCTTCAGCTGTTTAAAGTTTCTGAAGACTGTTTCTTAAATTTGTTTTGGTGCGCCTCTTAAAAGATTAGTTGGCTTCCCAGTGCAGAGGGATAGAAAACCGCAATGACAATGTCCCCAGAGCGGAGGGAAGGAGGGAGAGAGATGGGAAGAGAAATCAAGGAGGAGGGAGGGAGGGAAGGAAGGAAGGAGATGGGGAGGGAGGGAGGGAGGGAAGGAAGGAAGGAAGGAAGGAAGGAAGGAAGGAAATGGTATGAAAAGGAAGGAAGGAGATGGGGAAGGAGGGAGGGAGGAGATGGGAATGAAAAGGAAGGAAGGAAGGAAAGAGATGGGAATGAAAAGGAATAAAGGAAGGAAGGAAGGAGATGGGGAGGGAGGGAAGGAAGGAAGGCAGGAAATGGGAAGAAAAGGAAGGAGATGGGGGAGAAAGGAGATGGAAATGAGAAGGAAGGAAGGAAAGAGATGGGAATGAAAAGGAATAAAGGAAGGAAGGAAGGAGATGGGGAGGAGGAAGGAAGGAAGGAAATGGGAACAAAAAGGAAGGAGATGGGGAAGGAGGAGGAGGAGATGGGAATGAAAAGGAAGGAAGGAAGGAAGGAAAGAGATGGGAATGAAAAGGAATAAAGGAAGGAAGGAAGGAGATGGGGAGGGAGGGAAGGAAGGAAGGAAGGAAGGAAGGAAGGAGTTTGGCAGTTAGGGAGATGGGAATAGGAAGGAAGGAAGGAAGAAAATGGGATGAAAAGGAAGGAAGAATGGAAGGAGATGGGAAGGAGATAGGCAATTAGGGAGAGAGGGAGGAGATGGGAATGAAAAGGAAGAAAGGAAGGAAGGAAGGAAGGAAGGAAGGTAGGTAGGTAGGTAGATAGGTTTGAGGATATACAGAGTCCCCTCTAAAAGATTAATGACAGATGTGAAATTCCTCTTAGAATCGAAAGCAGAAAAGAGTGACTGGTATATTTCTCTCCATCGACACACGCACCGTCACACGATGGGAATGTAAATATTTACCCAGGCAAATCTACGCCAAAAAAAAAAAAAAACAGAGAGAGAGTTCACCTAGACTAGAGCTTTCAAAACCATTTTTTAAAAAAAGATAATATATGGGAATCAGATGAAAGGCAGTGAGCGGCTGCAAAGCCACTGAAGGGCTGTTTTCTGCTGATGGCCCCGGCTATAACATGAAAGGCCTCCTTTCATTACACGCTGACTCCGGAGCCTTCAAAGGGGGTTTTTTGCCAGGAAAACAAGGAACCCGACATTTCCACACCCACGAAGCCTGTCATTTTCAAACATTCGACTTTTAGGATGGCCAAAAGCACGGGACTTCAGGAGGATTGGGTATATTCCACCACCACCCCCCGCGCGCGTAGCCTTGCATAACACACGAACCAAATGAAACACGAAAAAGTCCCTGCCTTAAAAACCCAGTGCAACAAAAAGGAGTGAAATGAGCAGAAACAAATTGTAACCGGTCTAATCAATACAAGCTCAGTAAACATTTTTTTTAAAAAGAAAGAAACCAGAATTTCAACAAAGAATTTCCATCTCTGTGCTAGAGAAAACTTAACGTGGAGGAGTGCTTTCTCCTATATTACACCCTTACCCATATTCCCTTCCCTTCCTCCATCCCACCCTTCCTTCCTTCCTTCCTTCCTTCCTTCCTTCCTTCCTTCCTTCCTTCCTTCCTTCCTTCCTTCCTTCCTTCCTCCCTCCCTCCTTAATACTCTCTGAGTTTGGCTGCTTTCTTGCAGAAGTTTCATTACCCAACTAGGTAACATCATCAGTGATCTTCCTTCCTCCCTCCCTCCCTCCCTCCCTTCGATGTCCTTAATACTCTCTGAGCTTGGCTGCTTTCTTGAAGACGTTTCATTACCCAACTAGGTAACATCATCAGTGATCTTCCTTCCTTCCTTCCTTCCTTCCTTCCTTCCTTCCTTCCTTCCTTCCTTCCTTCCTTCCTTCCTCCTCCTCCCTCCCTCCCTCCCTCCTCCTCCTTCCTTCAATGTCCTTAGTGCTCTCTGAGTTTGGCTGCTTTCTTGCAGAAGTTTCATTACCCAACTAGGTAACATCATCAGTGATCTTCCTTCCTTCCTTCCTTCCTTCCTTCCTTCCTTCCTTCCTTCCTTCCTTCCTTCCTTCCTTCCTTCCTTCCTTCCTTCCTTTCCCTTCCCTTCCCTTCCCTTCCCTTCCCTCAATGTCAATGTTAACAAGCCTTTCTAATAATGATTGATTTATCTTCTCTTTATTTTACTTATTAAATTTGTTGGCTGTCCATCTCTCTTCCCTTCCCTGCTACCTGGTAAGTGGTTGCTGGTGGATGGGAGGAGGGAGCAAGGGATTGCAAGACTGGCTGGGAAACTGTCACGAAACACTGAAAACAAAGGTCACCACGTAATCCCCACAGCAGCCCAGCAGCAGGAGCCAGTAGCACCGAAGCAGCCATAACGTCCTCAAATTTTATTCTCTTGGGAGTCGTGGGTCCTAGAATTTGGATGCATTCTATAAATTAGCTCATTTTGAGATTGACAAAATGATTGACAAATTTAATAGCTTGATGAAGCACCTTTTCACCCTTTAAAGGTTACAACAACAAGAGTTTTGTTAGCGTATAGACTCACCAAATGCCTGACTAGGTGGCTCAGTGGCTAAGACGCTGAGCTTGTCGATCAGAAAGGTCGGAAGTTCAGCGGTTCGAATCCCTAGTACGGGTCCCCTGCGTGAGCAGGGGGTTGGGCTAGATGACCTCCAAGGTCCCTTCCAACTCTGTTACTGTTGCTATCCTACACTTCTATCATGTGTCACAGCTTTCCACCTGATTTGGGCCTTTTCTCTGGCTCTGAGGTATTCTTTCCTGCAGCTTGGCTACTAAAGAATCAGGAAACCCACAGAATCACATCGAATATTCCACCTAAAGTTGCATTTATCTGTATTTATAGCAACGTGGGCCCCTTGCAAGTCTTCCCCCCACCCCTGAAAACTCTGAAATCGCAATGCAAGGCTGATTTTTTTAATTTCTTTTTTTTGTCGAGATACGAAGCGCGAGAAATCCAACGGCAAACTTTGGAATACTTTTTTTAAAGCACCTTTTCTTTTCTTTTTTAAAGCCAGGAGGGAAAAAAACGGCATTGCTGCCTCTCCCCTCCCTCTCCCCCGAAGAGAAATACCCACTCGGTTTATGTGGGTGACAGCGGTGGGTTGCTACCGGTTCGCCCCGGATCAGGCGAACCTGTAGCGGTGGCAGCGGGAGGCTCCTAGACTAGACATTTCCACAGAAGCATTGGGCACACACGGGCTCACAAGCGAACCGGTAGCGAAGGGTTTTGAAACCCACTACTGGGGGGTCAGCCAGAATCTCTTCGAACCTTTGTCCTCACTTTCATCTTTCCGATAGAATAGAATAGAATAGAATAGAATAGAATAGAATAGAATAGAATAGAATAGAATAGAATTTATTGGCCAAGTGTGATTGGACACACAAGGAATTTGTCTTTGGTGCATATGCTCTCAGTGTACATACAAGAAAAAGAAAAAAAAATACCTTCATCAAAGGTACAACATTTACAACACAAATGATGGGTCATAGGTTGCAATTTAACCCTTAATGATAGCAACAAAAAGTTACAGTCGTACAGTCATAAGTGGAAAGAGATTGGAGATGAAAATGATGAGAAGATTAATAGTAATATAAATTTAGTAAATAGTTTGACAGTGTCGTGGGAATTAGTTGTTTAGCAGAGTGATGGCGTTTGGGAAAAAACTGTCCTTGTGTCAGTTGTTCTGGTGTGCAGTGCTCTATAGCGTCGTTTTGAGGGTAGGAGTTGAAATAGTTTATGTCCAGGATGTGTGGGATCTGTAAATATTTTCACGGCCCTCTTCTTGATTCGTGCAGTATACAGGTCCTCAGTGGAAGGCAGGTTGGTAGCAATTATTTTTTCTGCAGTTCTAATTATCCTCTGAAGTCTGTGTTTTTCTTGTTGGGTTGCAGAGCCAAACCAGACAATTCTAGAGGTGCAAATGACAGACTCAATAATTCCTCTGTAGAACTGGATCAGTAGCTCCTTGGGCAGTTTGAGCTTTCCGAGTTGGCGCAGAAAGAACATCAAAAATGTTCTTTCTTTAACCCCATCAAAAAATGTTAACTCTGCCTCCCGGCCAATCAGAAAAGCGGCTGAATACACCGATACACCCCTGAATTATAGAACTTGGCCTGCATGCTGCGTTGTTTTGCAACAGGCCGAGCGCAGGTTTCTGCCACTGACAAAGGCTGAGTCGATTGTTCACGGCCAGAACCTCAAGCTGGGCTATTTTGTAAATCCCCGGTCATTTTTATTCCTTCAGAGTTCTCGGGAAGCGAAAGCATTTAATTCTTTCATGCCCTGTTTTCTACAGGGGTTTCTAAGGAAACTTCGCTTGGCCTCTCTCACTGGGGCAGTTTTAGCCAAGCTGGAGGATTGTCCTTTGGAAGCAATCTTTTAGAAGCAAAGACGATTTCAGAGCAATGTGCTGGGATGGTAGCCTGATAATTCCTCCTCCCCACCTTCCCAGCGTCCCCCATCACCCAGCAGAAAGTGGAAATCGACACGTTTGGGAGGTAGGTACCCATGGCAGAACGTTGACCTACTTCAATGGTGATCCAAAGTCTATTTCTGGAGATCTTTCTCCAGAAGCAAATCCACCCGTAGCCACAAAGAAGATTCTGGTGCACAGTTGCAACAGATCTTAGCTAAGCTTTTCCAGCTCCTGGAGATTAGAAACCTGGCGGGAGGAGGGGTTTAAAGAAGGGATCAGAGAACACAATGTAAGCTGCCCTGAGTCTTCAGAGAAGGGCGGGATATAAATGTAAAAAACAAAAAAACAAAAAACAACCATTTGTCTGAAATGGTCTAGGGTTTCCTGACTGAGCAGGGGGTTGGACTCAGACCTCCAAGGAAGGGAGGGAGGGAGGGAGGGTGGATGGATGGAAGGAAGGAAGGAAGGAAGGAAGGAAGGAAGGAAGGAAGGAAGGAAGGAAGGAAGGAAGGAAGGCATAGCAAAAACAATAGCAATAGCACTTAGACTTATATACCACTTCACGCTGCTTTACAGCCCCCTCTAAATGGTTTACAGAGTCAGCGTATTGCCCTCAATAACCCTCATTTTACTGACCTCGGGAAGGATGGAAGGCTGAGTCAACCTTGAGCCAGTGGGAATCGAACTGCAGGCAGTTGGCCGAGTCAGCCCGCAATCCTGCATTCTAACTATTGCATCACACAAGGAAGGAAGGAAAGAAAGAAAGAACAGGGAAGGAAAGAAGGAAAGGACAGGGAAGGAAGGAAGGAAGGAAGGAAGGAAGGAAGGAAGGAAGGAAGGAAGGAAGGAAGGAAGGAAGGAGTAGCACTTATCTACCGCTTCACAGTGCTTTGCAGCCCTCTCTAAGCGGTTTACAGAGTCAGACCCCAACAACTGCTAGCAATGAGCAGAGTTAGCCTGCAATACTGCATTCTAATTACAAGGAAGGAAGGAAGGAAGGAAGGAAGGAAGGAAGGAAGGAAGGAAGGAAGGAAGGAAGGAGTAGCAATGACGATAGCAATAGCACTTATATACTGCTTCACAGTGCTTTTACAGCCCTTTCTAAGCGGTTTATAGAGTCACCTTCTTGCTCTCAACAATCTCGGTCCTCGTTTTACCGACCTCGGAAGGACGGAAGGCTGAGTCAACCTTGAGCCGGTCAGGATCGAACTACCGGGAGAGGGCAGAGTTTAGCCTGCAATCCTGCATTCTAACCACTGCGCCACCACAGCTCTAACATAACATTACAACCAATACCTCTATAATATTGTCTTTTCAGCCCAATGACCTAATTTAGCAGAAGGAGCGGGCTGTTCTGTCAGATAAGAGGAAGCAATGGGGTTTTGTTGACTTCCAGAAAATTGTCAACAGCAGTTGCGGGTCACTTTTTCAACAGATCTCCCATCTGAATATCCCTTCCCCATGTGTCTGGTTTGGCTGAGGATGATGGTAAAGGAATCAGAACGTGGCAAAACACTCCAAAGCCTCCATTCACCCAAGTTGGGGATCTCTAACCATCACACAAACACACAAACACCCCATCACAACCGAGCAAATTTGACACTAATGGGTATCGCAGTACCACACAGGTTGGCGAAGGGCTGCTTTTAAGCTTGTAACCCATCCAGCCTACTGCTGGCCTCCAGTGCCTATCGCGCTAAGGCGGATAGGTTCTGTAGTCCAACCCCAGCTGGGAGAAAAGGTGACTTTAGCCTTGCAACCCAAGCGCGGGGTGGGTCCCCATAAGCGGGGAGGTTGCTGAATAAGCCACCGTTGGCAGCTGGAGCAGCGAATCACGGCCGGACCCGGGGCATAGGAGGATGGGAGATGGAGTCCAGCATCTGTAGAAGGGAAAAGTTGGGAGCTGGCAAGCCGCGGGGCTCCCTGGTGCCAAGCCAGCGCCGCTGCTCTCCCTCCGCTCCAGCCCAACGTGGCAAAACCCAAGGCGCAGATGGAAAACACGGGAGTGGGAGGGCGGGGGGGAGAGCCGCGCTCCGTTTCCCCCGCGGGGGTCTCTCTCCAAAATCCTCCCTTCCTTCCGCCCCCTCCCCAATCTGCCTCCCTTCCTCCCTCCCCCCCCTCCGTTCACTTACTGGTCTCCTTCGCTCTCGCAGTCAAAACTGACCCCCTTTTTCAGCAAGGCGGCGCGCCGGCTGCGCAGCCGGGACAAGGGGGCTGCTTCCAGCGCCATCGCCCCTAAGTCCTGCGGTTGGGTGGGGAGTGGGATAGGGTGGGGGGCGGCCCGGGCCAGCGGGAGGAGCGAGCTGGGGCCAGCCGGCTGGCTGGCTGGCTGGCTAGCTGGCTTGACAATCCCCAGCAAGGGTTCTCTCTCTGTTTGTCTGTCTCTCTCTCTCCCTGCCTCTCTGCACCGCTTCCCTCTTTCCTTTCAGTGCTCGGGTTCCGCCCCGTTTGGGCGAGGGGCGCCCGGAAAAAAAAGAAGAATGGGAAAAGAAAAAAAAAAGAGGAGGAAAGGGAGAGGGTGGCGAAAGGGAGAGGCCCCGAGCTCCCAATCCCCCAAGTTTGGTCCCTACCTGGCGCAGCTCCGCTCCTTAGCTCGTTTTTCTTCGCTGCCGGAGGCTGAGGCGCTCTGCACATGCTCGGATGCCCCGGCGCGCCGCTCACCTTGCCTTCTTCCTTTCTCTTGGACTACTGCATCCTCTCCACCAAGAAAAGATGTGTGTGTGTGTTTGTGTATGTGTGTGTGAACTTATTTTCCAAAGCACCAGAATGCAAAAACAACCATCAATGGATGGAAACTGTGGATGGAGAGAAGCAAGCTGGATTTAAGGAGAAACTCGCTAAACGGGGAGAAACGTTGACCAGTGGAACGGCTTGCCACCAGACCAGAAGTTGTGGGGGGGTCGAAATTTCTGCTCCCCCCCCTCCAACCCACACAAAAAGACCCTGAAGGGGGAGACTCTCTGCAGCATCACAAATGTTCATTGCATGTATCTGTCCCAGGGGCCATAGTTTCAGGACCCCTGATTAAGTGCAATATTAAAAAAAATGCAAATAATTTTTCTGCGGACCACCCAAAATTTCTCACGGACCACCGGTGGTCCATGGGCCACCAGTTGGTGACCGCTGTTCTAGCTCAACCCCCTGTTCAAGTGGCTGTCTAATCTCTTCTTGAAAACTTCCAGTGATGGAGTTCCCACAACTTCTGGTGGCAAGTTGTTCCACTGGTTAATTGTTCTCACTGTCGGGAAGTTTCTCCTTAATTCCAGGTTGCTTCTCTCCTGGATTAGTTTCCAGCCATTGTTTCTTGTCTTGTCGTCTGGTGCTTTGGAAAATAAGTTGACCCCCACACCTCTTCTTTGGGGCAGCCCCTCAAATACTGGAAGACTCCTATCATTTCCTCCCCCCCAACCCCCCGCCTTAGTCCTTCTTTAAACTGGCCAAACCCAGATCCTGCAGCCATTCTTCATTTGTTTTCATCTCCAGGCCTTTAATGATCTCAGTTGCTCTTCTCTGCACTTTTTCCAAAAGTCTTAACATCCCTTTTTTGGTAATGTGGCGACCAAAACTAGATGCGGTATTCCAGGTGTGGCCTTACTGAGGCTTTGCAAAGCGGAATTAATGTTTCCCGTGATGTTTGATTCTGTGCCTCTGTTTATGAAAGCCTGAAAGCCGGTCTCTGCTGGTTCCTTAATCCCAGCGCCAGAGCTGCGGCCCCCAACATCTTGACTGTTTCTTTTGGCATCAGCCGGATTGTCCTCAATAGCGGTACGTGACTTTTTGGGCCTTGAATTGAATTTCGGGGCAATTCGGAGCTGTCGCAAATGAGACATTCAAGGCCCTCTCAATGGTCCGCCATTGGGATGATGGGAGAAAGGAGAAGAGGGAACAAATGATTATGATTAATTGCCCTGATTATGATCAGAATAGAATAGAATAGAATAGAATAGAATAGAATAGAATAGAATAGAATAGAATAGAACAGAACAGAACAGAACAGAACAGAACAGAGTAGAGTAGAGTAGAGTAGAGTAGAGTAGAGTAGAGTAGAGTAGAATAGAATATGGAATGGAATGGGATAGAATAGAATAGAATAGAATAGAATAGAATAGAATAGAATAGAATAGAATAGAATATGGAATGGAATGGGATAGAATAGAATAGAATAGAATAGAATAGAATAGAATAGAATAGAATAGAATAGAATAGAATAGAATAGAATAGAATAGAATAGAATAGAATATGGAATGGGATAGAATAGAATAGAATAGAATACAATGTGGAGTGAGAGAACAGAACAGAACAGAACAGAACAGAACAGAATAGAATAGAATAGAATTTTTATTGGCCAAGTGTGATTAGACACAAAAGGAATTTGTCTTGGTGCATACACTCTCAATGGACATAAAAGAAAAGATACATTTATCAAGACTTAATGTCTACAACACTTAATGATAGTCATAGGGAAACAGTCAATATAAATCTTAAGGATACCAGCAACAAGATTACAGTCATACAGCCATAAGTGGGAGGAGATGGGTGATAGGAATGATGAGAAGATTAATAGTAATGCAGACTTAGTGAATAGTTTGACAGTGTTGAGGGAATTATTTGTTTAGCAGAGTGATGGCATTCAGGAAAAAGCTGTCCTTGTGTCTCGTTGTTCTATCTATCTATCTATCTATCTATCTATCTATCTATCTATCTATCTATCTATCTATCTATCTATCTATCTATCTATCTATCCATCCATCCATCCATCCATCTACCTACCTACCTATAACTATCTATCTATCTATCCATCCATCCACCTACCTACCTACCTACCTATGACTATCTATCTATCTATCTATCTATCTATCTATCTATCTATCTATCTATCTATCTATCTATCTATCTATCTATCTATCTATCTATCTATCTATCTATCTATCTATCTACCTATCCATCCATCCATCCATCCACCCACCCACCTACCTACCTACCTATAACTATCTATCTATATATCTATCCATCCATCCACCTACCTACCTACCTATGACTATCTATCTATCTATCTATCTATCTATCTATCTATCTATCTATCTATCTATCTATCTATCTATCTATCTATCTATCCATCCATCCATCTATCTATCTTATCTATCTATCTACCTTATCTATCTATCTTATCTATCTATCTATCTATCTATCTATCTATCTATCTATCTATCTATCTATCTATCTATCTATCTATCTATCTATCTATCTATCTATCTATCTATCTATCTATCTATCTATCTATCTATCTATCTATCTATCTATCTATCTATCTATCTATCTATCATAGAATAGAACAGAACAGAACAGAATAGAACTGAATTTTTATTGGCTAAGGGTGATTGGACACAGAAGGAATTTGTCTTGGTGCATGTGCTCTCAGTGTACATAAAAAGACCAAGATACATTCATCAAGAATCATAAGGTACAACACTTAATGATAGTCATAGGCTACAAATAAGCAATCAGGAAACAATATCAGTATAAATCGTAAGCATACAAGCAACAAAAGATGCCTGTATTTTTGTTGTTGTTGTTGTTGTTGTTTCGTTTACATTTATAACCCGCCCTTCTCTGAAGACTCAGGGCGGCTTACAGTGTGTAAGGCAATAGTCTCATTCTATTTGTATATTTACAAAGTCAACTTATTGCCCCCCCAACAATCTGGGTCCTCATTTTACCTACTTTATAAAGGATGGAAGGCTGAGTCAACCTTGGACCTGGTGGGACTTGAACCTGCAGTAATTGCAGGCAGCTGTGTTTTAATAACAGGCTTCTTACAGCCTGAGCCACACCGCGGCCCTCTTAATTAATTAAAAAGATGCTTCCCTCTTCAGCCTTCCGGTAAAAACGATTTGGACCTGCCGGGCAGCAGAAGGAAGGAGGTGGCAACGACTCAACAGGTTGAGATCGCATCTTTGGGAATCGACGAAAAGGTGGACGTGCGTTATTTCTGGAGAATATCGTCACCCCACGCGCACCACACGACGGGATTAGTACACACAACACCCTGGCTGTGACCTTGTCGTTTACCTCTCCTTCATTTCCTCAGGCACGTCGCCTCGCCACAGGGAAGGAGGGGGGGGGGGAACTGGATTGGCATCTCAAAGGCCAATCTTTCTCCTTGAAGCGGGGAGGTTTATCTCCGAACTTTATCTTGGATAAATAGGCACCTCCAGGCTCTCAAAGAAACAGCGGTTTTGCCAAAGCCAATTCTGGCATTTGGAAGGAGGAACTGGAGCAGATGGCCTATATTGCAACGTTCTGAAAATTAGCCTCCCCCTCCCCATTTTTATTTATTTATTTATTTTATTTTGTCACAACAATATATGTAGGTATCATACAAAAGATTATATAGTATATAAATACATATATGAGTAAATATAAGGAGGTATAAGCATATATATATATATAGGAAGAAGAAAAGAAAAACAATAGGACAGGAACGGTAGGCACGTTTGTGCGCTTATGCACGCCCCTTATGGTCCTCTTGGGAATGGGGTGAGGTCAATAGTAGAAAGTTTTTGGTTAAAGCTTTAGGATTATGAGAAGAGACCACAGAGTCAGGTAAAGTATTCCAAGCACTCATGATTCTGTTACAGAAGTCATATTTTCTGCAATCTAGATTAAAGCGGTTGACATTAAGTTTAAATCTATTAGTTGCTCTAGTATTATTGCAATTAAAGCTGAAGTAGTCTTTGACAGGAAGGACATTACAATAGATGATTCTATGAGTTAAACTTAGGTCTTGTCGAAGGCGACTGGAGTTCCAAGTTTTCTAAGCCTAGGATTTCAAGTCTGGTGGGATGGGGTATTTTATTGGAATATTGGAAGTGAGAAAGGGAAATAACGGGATTTGTTTAATATTTGCTAAGGTTCGTTAAGACGGGTTGGTGGGGGTGAGAAACCGGTCACCCTCTAGATCAGCGGTCACCAACTGGCGGTCCGTGGACCACTTGGGGGTCCACGGGAAAATTTTGGTGGTCCGCAGAAAAATGATTTGCATTTTTGATATTATACTAAATCAGGGGTCCTCAAATTACTGCCCCTGGGATAGATACGTGCAATGAATGTTGGTGCAGCGAGTCTCCCCCTTGGGGGTCTTTTTGTGTGGGTCGGAGGGGGACAGAAATTCTGATTTGGGGTCTGCTTCAGCCTCCTGGTGCGGGGCTTTGGCACCAGGAGGCCGAAGCCTTCTTTTGCCTTCCTTCCTTCCTTCTCTTCCATTTTCCTCCTTCCCTCCCTCCCTCCCTTCCCTTCTTCCTCCCTTTGCTTCCATTTGCCTTCCTTCCTTCCTCCCTCCCTCCCTCCATTCCTTCTCTTCCATTTTCTTCCTTTTCTCCCTCCCTCCGTTCCTTTCCCTCTTCCTTCCTTTGCTTCCATTTTCCTTCTTTCCTTCCTTCCTTTTCTTCCATTTGCCTTCCTCCCTTCCTCCCTCTCTCCCTCCCTCCTGCCCTTCCTTCTCTTCCATTTGCCTTCCTTCCCTCCCTCCCCTCCTTTCCCTCTTCCTCCCCTTTTCCTTCTTTCTTTCCTTCCTTCCTTCTCTTCCATTTTCTTCCTTCCCTCCCTCCCTTCCTTTCCCTCTTCCTTCCTTTTCTTCCATTTTCCTTCTTTCCTTCCTTCCTTCTCTTCCATTTTCTTCCTTCCTCCCTCCCGCCCTTCCTTCTCTTCCATTTGCCTTCCTTCCTTCCTCCTCCTCCCTCCTCCCTCCTCTTCCTTCTCTTCCATTTTCCTTTCTTCCCTCCCTCCCTTCCTTTCCCTCTTCCTCCCTTTGCTTCCATTTTCCTTCTTTCCTTCCTTCCTTCTCTTTCATTTTCCTCCTTCCCTCCTTCCCTCCCTCCCTTCCTTCCCCTCTTCCTCCCTTTGCTTCCATTTGCCTTCCTTCCTTCTCTTCCATTTGCCTTCCTTCCTTGCTTGCTTGCTTCCCTCCCTCCCTCCCTCCCTTCTCTTCCATTTTCCTTCCTTCCTTCTCTTCATTTTCCTCCTTCCTTCCCCTTCCTCCCTCCCCTCCCTCCTGCTACCTGTCATGAGAATTGATGCAGCTCTCTGCAAAAGCACGAGAGGGCAGCAACCACAAAAATATACGGACTCGAAAGAGCACTAAACATATCCTGCTTTTTATTTGGATTTGAATTCGCTTTGTCTCCTTATGCTAAACGCTCCCTTCCCATCCAGCACTCCTGAAGCAGTTACGTAAGGTATTTAAAACCTACTGCAGCGCTTTTCCTACACGTCTTTTATTGTCTCCGGCCCTGACTATAAAAACTTTCTCTCCTTAAAGCAGGCGGCCACATAAATTCTAATCCCGAAGCCGCAGCCAAGCCCCTAACTTGGGGCCCTAGCAAAGTTTTTTCCCATATCAGGAAAAGCAAACAGCTAAAGATTAACGAGGGGGAACATGAAAAGTTACAAAGAGAGATAAATATGTCGTACTTGCATCCAGTTTTGGTCACCACACTATAAAAAAGATGTTGAGACTCTAGAAAGAGTGCAGAAAAGAGCAACAAACATGATTAGGGGACTGGAGACTAAAACATAAGAAGAACGGTTGCAGAAACTGGGCATGGCTGGTCTAGTGAAGACAAGGACCAGGGGAGACAGGATAGCATCTTCCAATATTTGAGGGGCTGCCACAGAGAGGAGGAAGGGGGTCAAGCTATTTTCCAAAGCACCCGAGAAAGCCAGACAAGGAACAACAGATGGAAACTGATCCAGGAGAGATTCAACCTAGAAATAAGGAGAATTTTTCTGACTGTGAGAACAATCAACCAATGACTGTTGTCATCAGAAGTTGTGGGAGCTTCATCCCTGGAAGCTTCCAAGAAGAGATTGGACCGCCCTTTGTTAGAAATGGTATAGGGCAGTGATGGCTAAACTTTTTGCCATTATGTGCCAAAAGCGGGGGTTGCACAGGTATATGTGTGTCATGCGTGTGCATGCCCACATCCATAATTCTATGTGCCCCGCCCCCGCGCATGTAACATAACATAACATAACATAACAACAGAGTTGGAAGGGACCTTGGAGGCCTTCTAGTCCAACCCCCTGCCCAGGCAGGAAACCCTACACCATCTCAGTCAGATGGTTATCCAACATTTTCTTAAAAATTTCCAGTGTTGGAGCATTCACAACTTCTGCAGGCAAGTCGTTCCACTGATTAATTGTTCTAACTGTCAGGAAATTTCTCCTTAGTTCAAAGAAAGAAGCAACTTAGAACTAAGGAGAAATTTCCTGACAGTTAGAACAATTAATCAGTGGAACGACTTGCCTGCCGAAGTTGTGTGCGCGACCTTTCCGCGCTCCCCCCATTTTTAGCACGGTGGACCCAATAAGGCCTGTTTTTTTTGCTCTCCCCAGGCTCCAGAGCCTTTCTAGGAGTCTGGGGAGGGTGAAAACAGGCCTTCCCCACCCCGCCACAGGCCCTCTGTGGGCAGGAAACAGCTTGTTTCCCTACTTCCTGTGTGCCCAGAAGGCCCAAAAATCAGCTGGCTGGCTGATCATGGATGTAGGGTCTCCTGCTTGGTTGGGGAGGGGGCTGGACTAGATGACCTACAAGGGCCCTTCCAACTCATCTGTTAAACTGTTAAGTGACAGGCCCTGAGAACTGAGGTCAGATGTAATATCATGTTGATACTTGCCTTGCTTGTCGCCAGCTTTTTGGAGATATATATAACAGTTATGGGAAAAATACATTTACCTGCTGGTTCTACATGCATGTAAATTAGGAAGGGACCCTATTGGTTGAGATCATGTATTTTAATCTTAGGAACGGTACTAGACACGACTGATGTCAGTCGTATTTTAATTTTAAGTTACATAACAGATAACTGGTTTTTATCATAGATTTTATTTGATATGTTTTATTTTATTCTTGAATTTTTAATTGTATATTTACTGAGTGGTTTTTTTTTAATTTGTTCTGGCCTACGGCTGTAATAAACTTACTTACTTACTTATTGCTTTGCTTGTGCAACACGGGGTGTGGGAAGGAGAGACACAAGGAAAGTGCTTGTTATTGTGGTTATATTTGAACTGGCACAGGTCAGCGAAGCAGGTTGTCTCATTAGGGAAAAATTTTTTGGGAACACCTCCAGCATCGGATTCTGGAATATTCACTTCCCGCTCCATCTCCAACCGGGAAAGATTTTTTATCGTCTGGCCTGTTTGCACACGAATAATCCTATTTCTCACTTGTAGCTGCCTTTTCCCAGAATAGTCGCTGTTTTGAAAGGAAACATTACAAGCGACGTGAAGCAGCCGTTTCCCCAAATCAGATCTGTGCCCTTTTTTCTCTCTTTCAAATCTCCACGCAAATTGCTTCCGAATTAATATTGGAAAGCGTCGTTATTACCTGCTGGGTTTCCCTAAAAAAAAACAACAACAACAACAGAGGGTGTGTTAGTTATTTTTTCTAAGGGCGGTTGTGTTTCTCCTTCCGTGGTTGGCACTCTTATTTCATCAAGACAATTGGCAAGGAGCATCATTTCACAATTGCAATGCACACCAGTCCTTATTCATACAGAGCAGTGGTGAAATCCAATTTTTTTTTACTACTGGTTCTGTGGCCGTGGCGTGGTGGCCGTGGCTTGGCATGGTGGGTGTGGCTTGGTGGGCATGACAGCGGGAGGATACTGCAAAATCTCCATTCCCTCCCCACTCCTGGGGGAAGGATATGGCAAAATCTCCATTCCCACCCCACTCTGGGGCCAGCCAGAGGGGGTATTTGCCAGTTCTCCAGACTGCTCAAAATTTCTGCTACCGGTTCTCCGAACCGCTCAAAATTTCCGCTACCAGTTCGCCAGAACCTGTCAGAATCTGCTGGATTTCACCTCTGATACAGATGCTCCGATGTACTGTATATAACACAACAGTGTGATAAGCCAGAATAGAGTCTGCTCATTATTGTTAGGGTGCATTGTGTCACTCACAATACTAGTTTAGGCCTCGTCTTAACGGCCACCACTGAGTCCAACATTTCTGTTGCAAAGTGAGACATTTGTTAAGTGCAGGGCTACTTCTGCTGATCGCTGGCTGTCAGTAGTTTGGCAGTTCGGGTGTCACTGGCTGAAGGTTGACTCAGCCTCCCGTCCTTCTGAGGTGGGTAAAATGAGGACCCAGATTGTTGGGGGGACAAGAAGCTGACTCTGTAAACCTCTTAGAGAGGGCTGTAAAAGCACTGTGAAGCGGTATAGAAGTCTAAGTGCTATTCCTATTCCTTCCTTCCTCCCTCCCTCCTTCCCTCTCTTCCTTTCCTCCCTCCCTCCCTCTTTCTTTTCTTCCCTCCCTTTCTCCTTCTTTCCTTCCTTCCTCCCTCCCCTTCCTCTCCTCCCTCCCCCTTCCTTCCTCTCTCCTCCTCCCTCCTTCCTTCCTTCCTTCCTCCCTCCCTCTTCCTTCCTTCCCTCCCTCCCTCTATCTCTCCTCCCTCTTTCCTTCCTTCCCTCGCTTTCTCCTTCTTTCCTTCCTTCCTCCCTTCCTCTCCTCCCTCCCCTTCCTTCCTTCCTTCCTCCTCCCTCTTCCTTCCTTCCTCCCTCCTCTCTCTCCTCCTCTTCCTTCCTTCCTCCTCCCTCCTTCTTTCCTTCCTTCCTCCCTTCCCCTTCCTCTCTCCTCCTCCCTCCTTCCTTCCTTCCTCCCTCCTCCTCCCTCTCTCCTCCTTCCTCTCTCCTCCTCCTCCTCCCTCCTCCTCCTCCCTTCCTTCCTTCCTTCCTTCCGTGGTGGTGCAGTGGTTAGAATGCAAGATTGCAGGCTGATTCTGCCCACTGCCAGGAGTTCGATCCTGACCGGCTCAAGGTTGACTCAACCTCCCATCTTGCTGACGTTTGTAAAATGTGGACCCAGATTGCTGGGGGGCAAGAGGCTGGCCTTCTAAACCGCTTGGAGAGGGTTGTAAAGCACCGTGAAGCGGTATATAAGTCTAAGGGCTATTGCTATTTATCTGGAACGGTATGAGCTCTCCCTGCTTCCAGACTAGAAGACCTCCAGGGCTCCCTTCCAACCCTGTGGTTCTGTAATTTTTTCTGTTATTTGAGTTAAACATAGTCTAGACAGGAAGGAAGTCCCTGATCTCCAACGGTCACGTGAGTCCTTTAAAATAGATCACCACAGCTGTGGCACCTAACTGGATTCTCGTTTCTTTATTATTATTGTTATTTTTGCTTTCACTAGGGAATGGAAAGGGGGATTGCTTGATTTCTTTGCCTCCTCCGATACTTCTTCCCCCCAATTAAAACAAAGTGAACCCAGGCAGTGCTCAACTTATAGCAGGTTGCTTAGCGACCGTTCCAAGTTACGACGGCACTGGGAAAAAAAGTGCAGCGATTCGCTTAATGACAAGCGGGGCCAACTCACTTAGTAACTGTCTCGCTTAGCAATAGAATAGAATGTCGGGGCCTCAACGGTGGTCGTGAATCGAGGCTTTTGCGAGAAGACACCACGAAAAACGTAGCAGCAATACCTAGTTCTCCGAGAAGAGAACTGAAACGGTTCGTCTTCTGATCCACCACCTGTCTTGCTTCATAATGATGTTGGAATGACTGAAACTGACCGGTACGGGGAAACTGATTAATAAACAACAAAGGATGAGTAGAGTTCCTTGCCTTCCAGATGACACTATGAGGAACAGTTGGACTGCTGCCTTCCCAAATACTATAACAGCTCTGAGCTTGGTTGTTTCCTTGTAGATGTTTCATTACCCAAACTAAGTAACATCATCAGTGCTATAAGGGGGAAAGTGCAAACCTTCTCCCTTCTAGCACTGATGATGTTATCTAGTTGGGTCATGAAATGTCTGCAAGAAAACCACCAAGCTCAGAGCTTCTGTGTATAAACAGAAAGTCCCACTCCCTTCTAGCACTGATGATGTTACCTAATTGGGTCATGAAACGTCTGCAAGAAAACCACCCAGCTCAGAGTTACAAACATTCTCTTTTACTGGTAGTGTTAATGTCGTGTCCCCCTCCCCCTCCGACGACCGGGTCTAGGAAGTCCGTATCAAGCGTGGCCACGAAGCCTCTGCAGCTTTGCCAAATTCCTTTCAGATTTCTCAGGGCAGGCAGGAATCCAAGTTGTGACTTCAGCAAACTAAATGAGACTTTGCTTGATTCAAAGTTGCTTGACTCAAGCTGGTCCTTTATATAGGCTGTGGGGTGTGGCTCCATGACTCAGCACTTATCCAGGCCTGCCCCGCCCTTCCTTCTGCTGACATCGCCTCTCAGATCTCCGGAAGCGGGGATCCTCCCACTGTGAATTCTCTTCTGCTGTTGGTAATTCCAGCACGTGGCTGGCTCCCTGCTCACACGCTGTAGGAGTGAGGTTTGTTTGTTCATTCCTGACATCCTGTCTGGGCATGGGGCCAGGGCTGGGGGCTGGAGGCATGACAGGCCGTTCATCTTCATTATCAGCCTCCGAATCTGATAGCAGGCCCGAGGAGGGAGGACAAGGCACAACAGTTAAAAGCTTCAAGGTTTTAATTTTATCTGCCTTGAAGCGCCCGGGTGGATGGTGCCTGCTGAAGGGGGGAAATGCAACTTTAAAAACCAATTAGCTAATGATTTTTGTTTTTCATTTTAGAGCCGGGGAGGAAGATAAGAGTGCAATTACAAGAGGGTGTAATCCGTGCATAAAAGCACCAGCCAGCTTTTTATGGCACAACCAAGACAACCCAAAGGGTGAGGCGGCCACAGGTTATGTGTCACCAATATCCACCGAAGAAGGCCACTCCCTTCCCTTCCAGGTTTATGGAGAACTTTTCTGACCCCATCAGCTGTTTTCCAGGAAGTAGGAACTGAAATGCTCTAAGACAGGGGTTTTAGCGCCGTCGTTCCCATCTCATAAGAAGACATTGCTCAAAATCAATGGTTACAAAGTGGAGTAGATCAAGAGTCAGCCAGTTGAACTGGGCGGTGAATGAATGAATGAATGAATGGATAAATGAATGAACGTTCAGCCAGCCAGGCAGAAAAGCCAACCGTTAAAGGCTGCAAGGTAGGCTCTGTATGATCAGACAACAGACAACAGACAACAGAGTTGGAAGGGACCTTGGAGGTCGTCTAGCCCAACCCCCTGCTCACGCAGGGGACCTGTACTTCGGGATTCGAACCGCCAAACTGCCGACCTTTCCGAGTGACAAGCTCAGCGTTTTAGCCACTGACTGAGGCACCTAGTCAGACCTTAAACGGACTTCCTCAGATAGATGTCTCCTTCTTTACTTTGATTTAATTACAGAAGAGCAGAGTTGGAAGGGACCTTGGAGGTCTTCTAGTCCAACCCCATGCCCGAGCAGGAGATTTTATACCATTTCAGGCATGTGGCTGTCCAATTATTTATCTCTTTTCCCCAGATAAGAGGGGAATAATAAGATAAATTAGGGGGGGGGGTTTGCATAAGCGCACCAATGTGCCTACCGTCCCTGTCTTAATGTTTTCTTTTATTCATATCCTTTACATGTACTTATAATTATGTTTACACTTGTATCTGTCACAAAATACATGCTTGACGAAATAAAATAAAATAAAATAAAATAATCAATCAATCTTAACTTGGCAACTTGGCAATAGCTCCGTGACTTCACCATCCGTGGCTGGGCTGGGTTGGGGCTCTGCGGGAAGCCAGCTATCGTGATTTCATCCCAGGTTTAAGGCCAGCGATGATTGTTTTCAGTTGTTCTTTCTGTATCAGAGAAGACGGCTACCAGATTCCCTCGCGGGGGGGGGGGGGGGGGGAGGAAAGGCAGCGCAAGGAAGGACCGATTTCAAGAGTTGCGCCAGAGTTCAGGAAGGGAAAATTTTTCTTCATTTGGGGGCAGACCGGGGCATAGAATGTCCTCATTCGAAGAGGGGAGGAGGGGTAGGGAGTTTATTTGAAAGCAAGTATGAGGAAAGAATATATGCCTAAAATGTAGGGATAGCTAAAAAAAACAAAACAGGGCAGGTCAATTCTCACTGGGTCAGAGAGAAAAAAAAGACGTGACTGAGTTTTAGCCAACAGATTCATCTATCATCTGTCGGTCAGTCCATCCCTCCCTCCCTCCATCTTCCTTCTACATATTTTCTATATCTATCTACACCATCTATGTCTACATCTCTCTCTGCCTCCATCTATTATCTACCTATCATCTATCTTCTCTATCTATCTATCTATCTCTAAGCCCTTCTTTGTTTGTCTGTCCGTCCGCCTGTCCATCCATCCACCTACCTACTTACCTATCTCTTCTACATATTTTCTGTATCTATCTCTAACCCATCTATGTCTATCACTCTGCCTCTATTGTCTACCTATATCTTCTATATTTGTTTGTCTATCTCTCTGTCTTCCTATCTGTCTGTCTGTCTGTCTATCTGTCTATCTATCTATCTATCTATCTATCTATCTATCTATCTATCTATCTATCTATCTATCTATCTATTTATCTATCTATTTACCAACCATGTTTTCCCCAAAATAAGACATCCCCTGATAATAAGCCCAATTGGGCTTTTGAGCGCATGGCAATAAGGCCAAGCACTTATTTCAGGGTTCAACAAAATATAAGACAGGGTCTTATTTTCAGGGAAACATGATATCTATCTATCTATCTATCTACCTACCTACCTATCTACCTACCTACCTTCCTACCAGTGGTGAAATCCATTTTGTTCTACTACCGATTCTGTGGGCGTGTCTTGGTGGGCATGGCTTGGTTGGCGGGCCAGGGGAAGGATACTGCAAAATCCCCATTCCCTCCCCACTCCAGGGGGAAGGATACTGCAAAATCCCCATTCCCACCCCACTCCAGGGGAAGGTTACTGCAAAATCCCCATTCCCACCCCACTCCTGGGGGAAGGATACTGCAAAATCCCCATTCCCATCCCACTCCAGGGGGAAGGATACTGCAAAATACTATTGTGGCTCAGGCTGCTAATGCAGTCTGTTATTAACAGCAGCTGCCTGCAATTACTGCAGGTTCTAGTCCCACCAGGCCCAAGGTTGACTCAGCCTTCCATCCTTTTATAAGGTAGGTAAAATGAGGACCCAGATTGTTGGGGGCAATAAGTTGACTTTGTATATAAATATAAAAATAGGATGAAGACTATTGCTAACATAGTGTAAGCCATTCTGAGTCTTCGGAGAAGGGCGGGATATAAGTGTAAATAAAAAAAAAATCCCCATTCCCACCCCACTCCAGGGGACAGATACTGCAAAATCTCCATTCCCACCCCACTCTGGGACCAGCCAGAGGTGGTATTTGCCGGTTCTCCGAACAATCCAAAATTTCCACTGCCGGTTCTCCAGAACCTGTCAGAACCTGCTGGATTTCACCCCTGCTACCTACCTACCATCTAAATGTTCTCCCTCCCTCCCTCTCTCTCTCTCTCCCCCTCTTGTATTTATTTGTTAAATATATATGCCGCCCATCTCCCTTTGGGAATCGTCTCTATTCAGCTCAAGCACGATTTCGACCATCCACCCAGCTTTAACAGCTAGCCAAGTTCCCTTGCCTGGAGGCGGATAATAAACCCTTATCAGCCCCTTCCATTCCACCCACCCACCGCCGACCTGTCTTTTCCCTTTCCCTTCCAACTCGCCCTGCCTAGAGCCCTCCAGCTCGGTTGGAGAGCCCTGCGCTGGGGCTGCGGAGCCTGGGCGCGGTAGTTCCCTTGGCCAGCTCCGTCGGCTCGGAGGGAAGGCGGGCAGGCGGGTGGGGCCGGCCGGGCAGGCGAGGCGGAGCCCGCGGGGCGAGAGAAGCCCAAAGAGGAGGCGCCGAGCGAAGGCAAGGCAGTGCAGCGGGTGGCGCAGCGCTGGGAGCAAAGTGGCTGGAGCCAGGGTGGCGAGCGAGATGAGCGATCCGGAGAAAGGCAGCCGCGGGCAGCGGGAGCCGCTCAAGATCGGTGAGTCGATCTCGAGATCGGCGAGAGGACCCCGGGAAAGGGGTCCCACCCTGGGTGGGAAGGAGTGGTCGGCTGCTGGAGCTTGGTCCCGGGACGATGGGGAGGGGGGTTCTGGATTTGGAGAGGGGGAAGGGGACCCCCTTGTGCCAAAGGGAGCTTTTCTCTCTAGCGGGGGTGGGTGGGAAGCCACCCCAACGGGGTTCCCTCCTTTCCAAGCCGGGGATAGATAGATAGATAGATAGATAGATAGATAGATAGATAGATAGATAGATAGATAGATAGATAGATAGATAGATAGATAGATAGATAGATAGATAGATAGATAGACAGACAGACAAACAGATAGATAGATAGATAGATAGATAGATAGATAGATAGATAGATAGATAGATAGATAGATAGATAGATAGATAGATAGATAGATAGGAGAGTCAGATGATAAAGAGAGTAGATAGATAGATGATAGATATTCAACCCGCCCCTCCCTTGGAGGAGAAGCCGTTAAATGGGGAAGCGGGGGGGGCTATTTGGTTTTGGTCTCCGGTGGTGCTGAAGACGAATCCTTGGAGATCTTGGCTTCTTTGGGTAGTTTCAGCGCCAGCCTTTGGCAAGGAGGCCCCGTTGGGCTCCGGGCCAAGCGGGGAGGGGCGCCCTTCAGAACGGAATGCCAGGAACGGCGGGGAGGGGGGGGAAGAGCTTCTCTCGGTGGGGCTGCCGAGGGGGTCTCCATTCCTTAACGGGAGCCCCAACGCCACGGAGGACTCCGCCAGAACAGTAGGAAGGGTCTCTCTCCCCACCCACCCGACCCCCGCTTGCTTAGGAGAGCCAACTCTGGCTTGGCCAACCGGATGCCCCTTCCTTCCTGCCTTCCCTTCGCCCTGAGCCACTCATGTGAACGGGGATCACAAGGGTGTTCGCGGCTGGGAAAGTTTCCAACGAAGCAAAGTTCCCCCATTAGAGAAAAAAAAAAAAACACAAAACCCTAAGGAAAGGTTTGGTGGCGAAGAGCCAAATAATCAAGGGTATTTTGATTCCCGGGACCGATCAGAAGGAATTAATCGGGGTGATTTGGGTAAATGAGAAACCGTGTAGGCTTTCATACCAGTAAATTACATTCAGGGAATGTTTTATCAGAGGGATTTGAACTTTAACTTGGCTGCCCGTTTAACCTGTTAACCATTTTTTTTCTTTCTCAGGTAGGTAGGTAGGTAGGTAGGTAGGTAGATAGGTAGGTAGATAGATAGGCTTAGAGATAGACAAATATAGAAAATAGATGATAGATAGATAGATAGATAGATAGATAGATAGATAGATAGATAGATGATAGATATTCAACCCGCCCTCCCTTGGAGGAGAAGCCGTTAAATGGGGAAGCGGGGGGGGCTATTTGGTTTTGGTCTCCGGTGGTGCTGAAGACGAATCCTTGGAGATCTTGGCTTCTTTGGGTAGTTTCAGCGCCAGCCTTTGGCAAGGAGGCCCCGTTGGGCTCCGGGCCAAGTGGGGAGGGGCGCCCTTCAGAACG
Source organism: Ahaetulla prasina (assembly GCF_028640845.1). Classification (NCBI taxonomy): domain Eukaryota; kingdom Metazoa; phylum Chordata; class Lepidosauria; order Squamata; family Colubridae; genus Ahaetulla; species Ahaetulla prasina. The sequence continues at coordinate 5,560,959 of NC_080554.1, forward strand.
GAATGCCAGGAACGGCGGGGGGAGGGGGGAGAAGAGCCTCTCTCGGTGGGGCTGCCGGGGGGGGGTCTCCATTCCTTAACGGGAGCCCCAACGCCACGGAGGACTCCGCCAGAACAGTAGGAAGGGTCTCTCTCCCCACCCACCCGACCCCCGCTTGCTTAGGAGAGCCAACTCTGGCTTGGCCAACCGGATGCCCCTTCCTTCCTGCCTTCCCTTCGCCCTGAGCCACTCATGTGAACGGGGATCACAAGGGTGTTCGCGGCTGGGAAAGTTTCCAACGAAGCAAAGTTCCCCCATTAGAGAAAAAAAAAAAAACACAAAACCCTAAGGAAAGGTTTGGTGGCGAAGAGCCAAATAATCAAGGGTATTTTGATTCCCGGGACCGATCAGAAGGAATTAATCGGGGTGATTTGGGTAAATGAGAAACCGTGTAGGCTTTCATACCAGTAAATTACATTCAGGGAATGTTTTATCAGAGGGATTTGAACTTTAACTTGGCTGCCCGTTTAACCTGTTAACCATTTTTTTTCTTTCTCAGGTAGGTAGGTAGGTAGGTAGGTAGGTAGATAGGTAGGTAGATAGATAGGCTTAGAGATAGACAAATATAGAAAATAGATGATAGATAGATAGATAGATAGATAGATAGATAGATAGATAGATAGATAGATAGATAGATAGATAGATAGTTAGTTACAGAAAAAGAGAGAGAGAGACATAGCATTTTACCATATTTTATTTATCTATACATTAAATTATTTTATTCCAATTTCATTTTAAATTGTTTTTATCAGATTTTAGTAATAATTTGTGTCTGGAACTCTGCACTTTGATATGGCCCAAGGGCTAATCAATAAAGTAAATCTATCTATCTATCTATCTATCTATCTATCTATCTATCTATCTATCTATCTATCTATCTATCTATCTATCTATCTAATCTCTCTTTCTCTTTTGGTATCTATCTATCTATCTATCTATCTATCTATCTATCTATCTATCTATCTATCTATCTATCTATCTATCTATCTATCTATCTAATCTCTCTTTCTCTTTTGGTATCGATCTATCTATCTATCTATCTATCTATCTATCTAATCTCTCTTTCTCTTTTGGTATCTATCTATCTATCTATCTATCTATCTATCTATCTATCTATCTATATCTATCTATCTATCTATCTACTCTTTCTTTTGGTATCTATCTATCTATCTACATCTGTCTGTCTATCTATCTATGCCTATCTATCTATCTATCTATCTATCTATCTATCTATCTATCTATCTATCTATCTATCTATCTATCTAATCTCTCTCTCTTTCTTTTGGTATTATCTATCTATCTATCTATCTATCTATCTATCTATCTATCTATCTATCTATCTATATCTATCTATCTATCTATCTATCTATCTATCTATCTATCTATCTAATCTCTCTCTCTTTCTTTTGGTATCTATCTATCTATCTACATCTGTCTGTCTATCTATCTATGTCTATCTATCTATCTATCTATCTATCTATCTATCTATCTATCTATCTATCTATCTATCTAATCTCTCTCTCTTTCTTTTGGTATTATCTATCTATCTATCTATCTATCTATCTATCTATCTATCTATCTATCTATCTATCTACATCTGTCTGTCTATCTATCTATCTATCTCTATCTATGTCTGTCTGTCTGTCTGTCTACCTACCTACCTACCTACCTACCTACCTACCTACCTACCTACCTATCTATCTATCTATCTATCTATCTATCTATCTATCTATCTATCTATCTATTTATCTATCTATCTATCTATCTAATCTCTCTCTAATATCTATCTATCTATTATCAGCACTGATAAAAGGGACCAGTGAAGGGACCTTTTTCATATTTACGACCATTGTAGCACCTCCATGGTCTCGTGATTTACATTCGGATGCTCGACAAGTGGCTGATATTTATGACGGTTGCAGTGTTCCCAGTGTGTGGGTGTGGGTGTGGGTGTCACCTTTTGTGACCTTCTGACAAGCAAAGGGAAGCCGGATTCACTTAACAACCGACTCAGTAATTTAAGAAGTGCAATGAGTCACTTAACGAATGGGCAAAACTCCCTTAGCCAATTTCTCACTCAGCAGCGTAGATTCTGAGCTCAGTTGTGGTCATAAGTCGAAGGCTAAACTGTAGATGTAACGGCTTATAAATGTCAGGCCTGTTTTACAAAGGGGGGGGGGAGATTATTGTTGTAATAGATTTTGTTGGGGTTCAACTAGGGCAAATAATATGTAGGGTGTTGGTTTCTTTTTTCTTTTTGCATTTTTTTTTAAATTTACTTTTTTAAAAAAATGATTTTGTCTAGTTTTGTTTTGTCTCCGTTTAATGTGGTTTTGGTCTTTCTTCCATCCACGGTTTTTTAATGTTTCCATCTTCAGATTTGTTTTGTCTGTTTAATTTTTTTTGGGGGGGGTGTGATTTTGTATTTGAATCCTTTGAATAAAATTAAAAATTGTAAACACGAATAAACAAACAGGAACATTTTACGGTTCAAGATAGCCAATCCTTTGGAGGAATCTGGGTATTCAAAATAAGGGCCTCTCCAGGGATTCATCTGTTTACTCAACAAACTCTTGCTAATTATCCGGGGTCGTTATGTAGCTACTGGTTGCACTAAAAAGAAACAGAGATGTTTTCAGTTAGTTCCTCTACAGTTTGTTTGTTTTTTTGTTAAAGGAAGGTGGCAGGCAGGCAAATTTTCCTATACGGGTTTCTCCATGTTTTCCAGAAAATAAGACCCTGTCTTATATATATATATATTTTTGAACCCTGAAATAAGCGCTTGGCCTTATTGCCATGCGCTCAAAAGCCCGATTGGGCTTATTAACAAAGGATGTCTTATTCTGGGGGAAACAGGGTATTTGCATAGCAACACAGTGTTCGAATATTTCAGATTAAGAGAGTTGGAAGGGACCTTGTAGGTCATCTAGTCCAACCCCCCACTCAGGCAGGAGACCCTACACCATTTCTGACAGATGGCAGTCCAATCTTTTCTTGAAAGTCTCAAGTGATGAAGCTCCCACAACTTCCGAAGGCAACTTCTGTTCCATGGGTTGATTGTTCTCACTGTCAGAAAATTCCTCCTCATTTCTAGGTTGAATCTCTCCTTGGTCAGTTTCCATCCATTGTTCCTTGTCTGGCCTTTGGGTGCTTTGGAAAAGAGCTTGACCCCCTCCTCTCTGTGGCAGCCCCTCAAATATTGGAAGACTGCTATCATGTCCCCTAGTCCTTCTTTTCATTAAACTAGACCTGCCCAGTTCCTGTAACCGTTCTTCATATGTTTTAGTCTCCAGTCCCCTAATCATCTTCGGTCTGCACTTTTTCTAGAGTCTCAACATCTTTTTTATAGTGTGGTGACCAAAACTGGATGCAGTACTCTAGGTGTGGTCTTACTAGGGCTTTATAGAGCGGTATTAGTACCTCACTCGATCTTGATTATATCCCTCTGTTAATGCAACTTAAGGATCGGGTTGGCTTTTTTAGCTGCCGCTGCATACTGCGGGCTCATATTTAGCTGATTGTCCACTAAGACTCCAAGATCCCTCTCCCAGTCACTGCTATTAAGCCTGGTTTCCCCCAGTTTATATGTGTGCTTTTGGTTTGGCTTACCTAAGTGTAAGACTTTATTTTTCTCTACACTGAATTTCATTTTGTTAGAGAGGGCCCAGTGTTCAAGTCTGTCGAGATCCATCTGGATCTTGAGCCTATTGGCTATTCCTCCCAGCTTAGTATCATCAGCAAATTTGGTGAGTTCCCCTTCTATTCCCTCATCTAAGTCATTTATGAAGATATTGAAGAATACTGGGCCTAAGGCGGAACCTTGTGGTATCCTGCTGCTTCACTTCTCGCCATGTAGACTTAGACCCATTAAGGACTACTCGTTGAGTACAGTTTGTCAGCCAGTTGCAAATCCATCTGGTGGCGAAGCTATCTGAGGGGATGCCGCAAAGAAGAGAGAGTCAACTCCAGAGCATCTGAAGGCAGGACACGTAGCAATGGATGGAAACTCATCAAGGAGAGAAGGAACTGGGAACTAAGGAGACATTTCCTGACAGTGAGAACCATTAATCGGCGGAATGGCTCCTCTCCAGAAGTTGCGGGCGTGCCAACATTGGACGTTCTCCAGAAGAGATTGAGCAACCATTTGCCCGGAATGGGATAGGGTTTCCTGTCTGAGCAAAGGATAGGACTAGAAGACCTCCCAGGTCCCGTCCAACTCTGTTATTTTATTAATCAGTGGAATACCTTGCCTTCAGAAGTTGCGGGTGCTCCATCACTGAAGGCTTTTAAGAAGACACTGGACAAACCATTTGTCTCAAATGGTACAGAGTTTTCTGCCTAAGCAGGGGGTTGGATTAGAAGACCTCCAGGGTCCCTTCCAATTCTTGTTACTTCTGTTCCGGAAGGCTCAGATGAAAATATTTCCAGTATTGCTAGGACTGCCATTTAGAAAGGCAACTTTTAAATGGCGCTTAATGGGATATGTTCCCGGATCGCTCTATTTGTTCTGGCTGTTGTTTAATTATTTAATTATGGAAGGAACTGCTATAAACAAGACCATCGCTGTCCTACCTCCAAGGCTGACTGAGCTTCTCAATAAGCATAAAGTTTGTGAACGGCAGGTAGCTTTATGGCGTACGCGCAGGGGTGGGCTTCAAAAATTTTAGCGAGGGGTTCTCTGCGCTGTTGCTGGGTGGGCGTGGCCAGGGTGGGCGTGGCCTAGTCGGCCTCCCGCACCATGGTTGGCGGGGGGGGAGGTTTGCCCTCCCCTGGCTCCGGAGGCTTACCTTGAGTCTCTGGGAGGGTGAAAACAGCCTCCCCAGGCTCTGGAGGCCTTCCCGAACTTCCGGTAGGCCCATTTTTTGCCCTCCCTGAGCCTCCGTGTGAGCCCTGCACTTACCTGCATCCAAAATGGGTTGCGTGGTGACTCCTGGGTGGGGCGGGGAGGGATAGGAGGGGCTAGCCAGGAGTGGGTTTTTTTTGGGGGGGGTTCTCCGAACTACGCAGAATCTTAGCTAGAGGTTCTCCCGAACCCCTGAGAACCCTCAGCAGCTCATCCCTGCATACGGCCCTCTGGTTGATTTCTGACGAGTGAGTAATAGGATTCCTTTGGGTTCGGACGGCATCTTGCGACCCCGAATTTGATATTAAAAGTATCTCCCGGTAGGAAAGGATTTTTTTTTTCCCTTTTAGAGAACCTGTAGAGATGTCGACGGTTTCTCTTATCATTTCTCTCGAAGTCACTCAGAGACACTGGGTGAGATTGAATATGTGAAGAATGATGGTCTGCATCTCCTAACTTTGTAGGCATGTGGGGAAGTTAACTGATGGTGCCTTTCTGACTAAGCTGTAAGGTGATGCAACCGCTTTACGGGTGCAGGGTGGTGCAGGAATCCAGCCATGGTGGCTTAATCGAGAAACATGGTAACAACAGCCACAACTAAAGTGATGTCACCAACGCTCTCCTGTGGGCCTTCATGTCCCTTCATGTCTCCAAGATCAACAAATGTTGTTTGCAAGTTCCAGTAGATACTGGAAGAGTAGTCAAGCTATTCTCCAAAGCACCTGAGGGCAGAACAAGAAGCAATGGGTGGAAACTAATCAAGGAGAGAAGCAAGGAGAAATTTCCTGACAGTTAGAACAATTAATCAGTGGAACGACTTGCCTCCAGAAGTTGTGAATGCTCCAACACTGGAAATTTTTAAGAAGAGGTTGGATAACCATTTGTCTGAAGTGGTGTAGGGTTTCCTGCTTAAGCAGGGGGTTGGACTAGAAGACCTCCAAGGTCACTTCCAACTATGTTGTTCTATTCTATTCTATTCTATTCTATTCTATTCTATTCTATTCTATTCTATTCTATTCTATTCTACTCTACTCTACTCTACTCTACTCAATGGTTCTTTTCAAAAGGCAAGTGGACTTCCTTGGTTCTTTTCAGTTCTTCAGTTCTTCAAGTGAAGAAGCTTCTTGGATGAGAAGCGACACGTTTCCAAGAAGAAGAAAAACACACACACCAAGAAAGTCCAGTTGCTTTTAGGGGAAAAAAAAACCCTTCTGGGACAACCATGACTTGGATGATTGAGAACCTCCATGGACTTTTCCATAAGTACCTTCTGAGGGACACAACAGGCAGGGCTTCAGATATTGACAAAACTAAAAGTCCCACAATCTCAACCAGTGGTCATGAAAGAAGCTGGGAGATGTCTTCCTAAACAATGGAAGTCCACCTGCGGCGTGTGCCTTTTGCAACTGTTTCGGAAGAGAAGTTCCTTCCGAGATTGTTGGTTGCGGCTTGCAGGGCACAACAATTGACAAATTCACTCTTTCTACACAATTGCCAGGCAGGCAGAAGCCTCACCTTGCTGCTCCGACATGCAGTTTGCCAATCCTTCTTCCGAGTATCCCTACCCTACCCTACCCCACCCAAAACCTTCTGCCAACTCCTAAGAATGTCACAATGCTTTGACTTCCTCTTGAAGCTCGTCTTCAGCGGCTCTGCCTTATTCCGTTTCTGCTCTTATATCTCTATTTTATTCTGTTGGATTGAGCTCACCGGAACAACTCAAAGATTGTCTGACAGACCCAAATCGGGGACAAGTTCAGGGGTGAAATGCTACCGGTTCGCACCGGTTCAGGAGAACCGGTAGTAATAAAAGATACGGGTTTGGGCGAACCGGTAGTAAAAAAATGCTACCGGTTCATCCAGTATTTCCGATGATCAGCTGTGCCATGCAATTTATATTCTCTAGTAAAGGTAAAGGTAAAGGTTCCCCTCACACGAATGTGCTAGTCGTTGCCGACTCTAGGGGGCGGTGCTCATCTCCGTTTCGAAGCCGAAGAGCCTGCGCTGTCCGAAGACATCTCCATGGTCATGTGGCCGGCATGACTCAACGCCAAAGGCGCACGGAACGCTGTTACCTTTCCACCAAAGGTGGTCCCTAATTTTTCTACTTGCATTTTTATGTGCTTTCGAACTGCTAGGTTGGCAGAAGCTGGGACAAGTCACGGGAGCTCACCCCGTCACCCGGCAGCACTAGGGATTCGAACCGCTGAGCTGCCGATCTTTCGATCAACAAGCTCAACATCCTAGCCCCTGAGCCACCGCAGCTTTCTAGCAAATCTAAATCGTGCGGCACAGCTGTTCTCCTCCCCTCACTATTCTACGTAACTTCTTAAGCCTCCTTTTTCCGTGTGAAGCACGCATTTGGTGCGCACTGTGCATATATGTGCATGCATTTGGCATGTACCACGCATGTGCGCATAGAGTACCGGTAGCAAACCTCGGAGGATTTTACCATTGGGGACAACCCTACCGGAAGGACACAGAAGTGGAGAGAAAGAAAAAAAATACTTCAGAGTATTTTGACTGGTAGTTTTTTTGAGGGAGAGACATGTAAATATCAAACTGAAGAGCCGTTGGAAACTTCTCGTTTTTTACAGGCTTATTTTTGTTCAGAATCCACCTGCCATTTTGTGCTCAGAAAGCTTGAGGGCGTGTAAAAAAAAAAAAAGGAAAGCAGTGTTAACAGCTGGAAACAAATTTGGGGTTTTGAAGAGTTATTTTTTGCCTTGCACAGCCCTTCCTTCTCTTCAATTTTTCTCCCCGCTTCGGAGGGGCTTTTCGGCATTGTGCAAGCTTAAAATCTCCCCAGCATCTCTCTGCAAGAGTCACAAAGGGCAAATCCAGGACTCCGAGTCTTCTTCCCAGAATATCTTGAGTCTGGGATTGGGAAAGAGTGCATTTGCGCATGAGATGCACAGATATCTCCCTTCCGCTGCGCCCGTTCTTTGATTGCAGCTCCTCTCCGGGCGGGACAGCCTTGAATAATCTGTATTTTTAAGGCCATCGCAATCCTAGGACTCGGACACTTTGGACTTTCAGCCAGCATTACGTGGGCTGGCCTTGACAAGCCTCTTGGGAAACAGGGCAGCGAGTTCAGGCAAAGGCGGATTCCTCCTGTTTAGGAGGCGCAATGCACATCCCACAGCAGTTTTGGGGAGGGGGGGGGTGTCGATACAAAAAAAAAAAAAAGCACCATTTGGACAGGGGAGCGTTGAAACTACAGCTTTTCTAACAGAGGGTTTTGGAATTCCAGTTTTATCTTTCTTATCGTTAAGATTGATTTTTATCCCTTTCATACTTTTCTATAATAGCAATTAAAGGGACGCGGTGGCTCAGGGGCTAGGATGTTGAGCTTGTCGATCGAAAGGTCGGCAGCTCGGCGGTTCGAATCCCTAGTGCTGCCGCATAACGGGGTGAGTTCCCGTTACTTGTCCCAGCTTCGGCCAACGTAGCAGTTCGAAAGCACGTAAAAAATGCAAGTAGAAAAAATAGGGACCGCCTTTGGCGGGAAGGGAACAGCGTTCTGTGCGTCTTTGGCGTTGAGTCATGCCGGCCACATGACCACGGAGACGTGTTCGGACAGCGCTGGCTTTTCGGCTTTGAAACGGAGATGAGCGCAGCCCCCCTAGAATCGGCAACGACTAGCACGTATGTGCAAAGGGAACCTTTACCTTTTATAATAGCAATAGCACTTAGATTTACATATCGGTTCACAGTGCTTTTACAGCCCTCTCTAAGTGGTTTACAGGGCCAGCCTCTTTCCCTCATCAATCTGGGTCCTCATTTTACTCACCTCGGAAGGATGGAAGGCTGAGTCAACCCTGAGCCGGTCAGGATTGAACTCCCCGCAGTGGGCAGAGTCAGACTGCAATCCTGCATTCTAACCACTGCAGAAGGAAGGAAGGAAGGAAGGAAGGAAGGAAGGAAGGAAGGAAGGAAGGAAGGAAGGAAGGAAGGACTAGCACTTAGCCCTTAGACTTATATACCACTTATTTATTTATTTTTATTTTATTTTATTTTTCACATTTATATACCGCCCTATCTCCCTAGGGATCAGGGCGGTTCACAGGCACTTAAAAATACATATAAATACAAACTAAAATAACAAGTAAATAACAACAACTTCACAGTGCTTTACAGCTCTCTAAGTGATTTACAGTGTCAGCCTCTTGCCCCCAACAATCTGGGTCCTCATTTTATCCACCTTGGAAGGATGAGTCGACCTTGAGCCTGGTGAGATTTGAACTGCCAAATTGCAGTCAGCTGGCAGTCAGCAGAAGTAGCCTGCAGTACTGCACTCTAACCACTGGGCCACCATGGCTCTTAATGTTTTTTTAATAAACATTAATAAATGTTTAATAAACATTAATAAAAATAGTGGTTTTTATTATTCGTGTTTTTCTGTTAATTTGTTATTCATTTAAGGCAGGGTTCTCCAACCCTGGCAATTTTTAAGACTTGTGGACTTTTAACTCCCAGAATTTCTCAGCCGGGACAAAATAGTGTTTTTTTTTCTGAACTCGGCCGATTTCTGTTACGCTGTGTATAAAATTAGATAAACTGCTCACTGACAATCCATGACCAATCGCAACGTATTATTTGGTCCGTCCTAATTTTCATCTTTTATTGGTTTTAATGGTTTAATTGGTTTAATGAGCCACGGTGGTTAGAGTGCAGTACTGCAGGCGACTTCTGCTGATCACCGGCTGCCTGCAATTTGGCAGTTCGAATCTCACTAGGCTCAAAGTTGTTGACTCAGCCTTCCATCCTTCCGAGGTGGGTAAAATGAGGACCCAAACTGTTGGGAGCAAGAGGCTGACTCTGTAAACTGCTTAGAGGGGGCTGTAAAGCACTGTGAAGCGGTATATAAGACTAAGTGCTATTGCTATTCCTTCCTTCCTTCCTTCCTTCCTTCCTTCCTTCCTTCCTTCCTTCCTTCCTTCCTTCCTTCCTTCCTTCCGTCCGTCCTCCCTCCCTTCCTCCCTCCCAGTGGTTAGAATGCAGTATTGCAGGCTAATTCTGCCAAATGCCAGCAGTTCAATTCTTATCGGCTCAAGGATGACTCAGTCTCCCGTCCTTCCGAGATGGGTAAAATGAGGACACAGATAGTTGGGGGCAAAAGGCTGGCTCTGCAAACTGCTTAGAGAGAGCTGCAAAGCACTGTGAAGTGGTATGTAAGTCTAAGTGCTATTGCTATTGCTATTTAACGCTTTTAATACTTTTATTTGTCAAGGACTGTAATAAAAATGGATGGATTGAGGTTTCGGTGGCTAATTTAGCTTGTCACTTCCCTGGGTGTCCTCCTTGGCTTCACAGTCAAATGTTGCGAAAGAAATGTGTAGGTGCCATTCCAGGTTACACTTTTCTTTGTTGTTATTGTTGTTAAGCTATGTCTGAGTCTTCGCAACCTCCTGAACTGTAGAATGCCAGGTTCCCCCCCTAAGTCCTTCTTAGAAGAATAAATGGCTACGGACTATTTAAATATGTACCACCTTGGCAACAACACGTTCAGTTCACATTTGAAAGCTTTGCTAAGCGATTTTCCGTGTGGGAAAAAAATTAAAAAAAGCTCTAAGCATCCCAGCCGGCACAAACGATGAATAAAAATTGGTGATAGTTGCTGCTGATAGCTTATCACTCCTGAAACATATTGTTTCTATAACCGCCACCCGGCCAAAGGCAATCCTGTTTAATGCTGGGTTAATTTTGTACTACGTTTTTTCATGCTCCCCTTCTTAGGCCTGCAGCAAATGGGCGGCAGCAACTTGCTTTGATGCAATTCCAAAATTTAATCTTAAAACTGTAGCTTGAGTGGCGGATTTTGGCAGTCGTTTCCACCCTGGCTTTTTAGGATAGAAGGGGTGGGTTGCATTTTACTACATTTTGATAAAGATGCTTCGAAACATTATTGTAGTGGGAGGGGGAGGAGGAGGGGGAGGAGAAGATAGATAAGGAGGACAAGAAGGAGGGGAAGGGGAAGGAGAAGAAGGAGAAGAAGGAGAAGAAGGAGAAGATAGATGAGGAGAAGGAGGAGGAGAAGGTGGAAGGGGAAAGGGAAGGAGAAGATAAATAAGGAAGACAGGAAGAAGGATAAGGAGGAGGAGGAGGAGGAGGAGGAGGAGGAGGAGAAGAAGAAGGAGGAGGAGGAGGAGGAGGAGGAGGAGGAGAAGGAGAAGGAGAAGGAGAAGGAAGGAGAAGGAGAGGAGGAGGAAGGAGGAGAGGAGAAGGAGAAGATAAATAAGGAAGACAGGAAGAAGGATAAGGAAGAGGAGGAGGAGGAAGAGGAGGAGGAGGAGAAGAAGAAGGAGGAGGAGGAGGAGGAGGAGGAGGAGGAGGAGGAGGAGGAGAAGGAGAAGGAGAGGAGAAGGAGAAGGAGAAGGAGGAGGAGAAGGAAGGAGGAGGAGGAGGAGGAGGTGGAAGGGGAAAGGGAAGGAGAAGATAAATAAGGAAGACAGGAAGAAGGATAAGGAGGAGGAGGAGGAGGAGGAGGAGGAGGAGGAAGAAGAAGAAGGAGGAGGAGGAGGAGGAGGAGAAGGAGAAGGAGAAGGAGAAGGAGAGGAGAAGGAGAAGGAGAAGTAGTAATAACAGAGTGGGAGTGGGGTTTGCATGGAGGAGGAGGAGGAGGAGGAGGAGGAGGAGGAGGAGGAGGAGAAGAAGAGAAGAAGAAGAAGAAGAAGAAGAGAAGAAGAAGAAGAAGAAGAAGAAGAAGAAGAAGAAGAAGAAGAAGGGAGGAGGAGGAGGAGAAGAAATAATAGAGTAGGAGTGGGGTTTGCATAGAGAGGAGGAGGAGAAATTTTCTCTTGATCTGGAAGTCTGGAAGGAGACATCCATCTCTCTATGTAGCTTTTTCATTCACTGTCCTTTTACGTCCTGCTTTATGACCTGAACTTAACCACAATGTCAGGTGTGTCAACAGTATAGAAACCCAGAGTCGGAAGGGGCGCCCCTTCTGCAGGAATGCCAATGAAAACATCCTATAGAGCAGGGGTCTCCAACCTTGGCAACTTTAAGCCTGGAGGACTTCAACTCCCAGAATTCCCCAGGCAGCAAAGCTGGCTGGGGAATTCTGGGAGTTGAAGTCCTCCAGGCTTAAAGTTGCCAAGGTTGGAGACCCCTGCTATAGAGAGTTGGGTGTCCAGCCTTTGCTTGAGTAGATTCAATGAAGGGTGTTAGGAAATTGTTATTTGCCTAACTGGTTGGCCAGGCAATATATAAACTAACTATGTATGTTTGTAGAAAGGCATGATATTGCTTTAAGGCTGTGCTGCATCATTGCAAGCATCCCGAGTGGTTGAGCTCTGTAGCCAATGTATAAAAGGACTCCTAAATTATGGCTTGTGGGGAATCTACAGGGACGCTACAGCATTGTAACCTGATGACATGCTGCAACTGCCTATGTGAGCTTTATGATTGTTGCTTGATCGTGGCTAGTTACTGATTCTTCAAGATACTGACTGTTGTGAATTGAACTGTGTTTTGCCGAACTGAAAGAAGACCTTGCAAGTCTACATTGGTAAGAAGCCTTGATATTTGTAACATTCCTGACTGGCTTTATATGTGTATGACCTGGAATTGTTTTTGGACTATGACTTTGCCTTTTCCCTAAAAGTAAAGGAATATCAAACCCCAGTTTGTCTGCAAGTGACTGTTATTGTATACAACCATTCTCAGTCGTTTTCATGCGTAGGTTACTCTGCTCAACAGTTCCACAACCTTGGTTGTGAATCCAGATTACCCTTAACAAAGGGGAATCCAATTCCTTTTCTGGGCAATATTGGCTGTATTGTCCTAAGTCACTAAGTAGGATTAAGCCATGATTAAGCCGAGGCTTTTCATATGTGGGCTGGGAGCAAATAACCATCCCTCTCTCTTCTTTGTAGGCTTCTTGGAAATGTTTGAGGCCAAGCTCTTTTCATGAGTGGTGCCAGAGAGAATGAACTAGCATGGGAAAATGCCTCTGCCAGGGGTTAATTCACATTTTCCTTCCGGCTTTTTTCTTTCTTTCTTTCTTTGTTTCCTTTTTCTCTTTCCCACACATTCATTCCAAAGTTAGGAATGTTTGACAGCCCTGACTCTTGAACTTTCCTTGAGAACATTGCTCCCTCCAAAAATCTGGGCTCCAGTTTCCTGCCAAGACTTCCTTTTTCTTCGTTTCTTTTCTCGATCCAAGGTTGCTGCCGTTGCTTTTGGGTTGTTCTTCGCTCCCGAAAGGAACAGCGCTGAAAGGAATGTTAGCATCGGGAAAACGTCACCCCGTAAACCACCAGAAATTGATCATGTAATTTCGTACGTCGCTAAATTCAACGGTTCAGTTTTGCAAGCAGAAAAGCTCTGCCGATTACTTGGGACGGACAGTTAATTCTGCTAAATTTCTGCATCAGTGTTTTAAGAATCTGGACTTACTGCCATTTGCTTAGTGACTGTTCAGAGCACTGAAAACTACGAGTCGCTAATGGTGGGATTCAAATAATTTAACAACCGGTTCTCTCCCCTAATGACCAGCTGGGTGGGTGCAGGGGTGAAATGCTCCTGGTTCGGATCGGATCTCCCAATCCGGTAGCGATGGCGGCGGGTGGTTCAGAGAACCGGTAGCAAAAATCCCTGCCCCCTCCCAGCCCATGCCCAGCTGAGCCGCGCGATCATCAGAGGTTTTTTTTTTTAACTTTTAAAAGCATTTTTTTCTTCAGCCGAAAAGATGCTTTTAAAAGTTAAAAAAAAAAAAGAGCCTCTGATGATCGCGCGGCTCAGCTGGGATCGTTGAGCCTTTCAAAAGCATTTTTTCTACAACCTCTTTGTCCGAAGAGGTTGTAAAAAATGCTTTCAATAGGTTCTGACGATCAGGCAACTCAGCTGGGATCGTCAGAGCTTTTTAAAAGCATTTTTTTAAACAACCTCTTTGGCCAAAGACGTTGCAGAAAAAAATGCTTTTAAAAGTAAAAAAAAAAAAAAGTTGGCCATGCCCACCCAGTCACATTACAATCCCACCCCCCAAGCCATGCCCACAGAACCGGTAGTAACAAATTTTACATTTCCCCATGGTGGGCGTGACCAGGGGGTGTGACAGGAGCAAAAAAGGGCCGTGGGGGGGATGTGCCACCCCCCTGTGCCTGTTTTGACCCTAGGAGGCCTCCTTGCATTTACCTGGGAGCCAAAATCGGGTGCTTGGGGACTCCTGGAAGGGGAGGGGCGAGGCCAGCCAGAAATTTAACTACCGGTTCACCTGAACTGGCTCGAACCGGCTGAATCCCACCACTGCCTAGGACCGTTGCAGTTTCCCGTTGGTCACGTGATCAAAATCCAGGTGCTTGGCAACTGGTTCATATTTATGATGGTCGCAGTGTTCCCGGGATCCCCTTTTGCGACCTTCTGATGAGCAAAGTCAACGGGGAAGCCAGATTCTCTCAACGACCACGTGACTCACTTAACGACCGCAGTGATTCGCTTCACAAAGGTGTCAAGAAAGGTCATAAAATGAAACAATCTCTTTTTTTACCCCCCACTTTTAGATGGCAATTCCAGCAGCCTTGGGTTTTGTGGCTGGATCCTGGTTATATTTTCATTCGTACTCGTGGTTGCCACCGCTCCGATTTCCATTTGGTTGTGCATAAAGGTAAAAAGAAAAGTTTTTTTTTTTTTTAAATAAAACATTCCTGAACTACATGTCCCGGGGTAATGTTGCAGGATCTAAACTGGACTGGTCACCAGGACCAGAGGTTTCATCAGATGACACCAAGCTGGCAGGAATAGCCAACACTCCAGAAGATAGGCTCAAGTTACAGAAAGATCTTGACAGACTTGAACATTGGGCGCTATCTAACAAAATGAAATTCAACAGTGAAAAAAGTAAGGTTCTACATTTAGGCCAAAAAAACAAAATGCACCAGTACCGTATATGTGGTACCTTGCTCAATAGTAGTACCTGTGAGAGGGATCTTGGAGTCCTAGTGGATAACCATTTAGATATGAGCCAGCAGTGTGCAGCAGCTGTTAAAAAAGCCAACACAGTTCTGGGCTGCATAAGCAGAGGGATAGAATCAAGATCACGTGAAGTGTTAGTGCCACTTTAAAATGCCTTGGTAAGGCCACACTTGGAATATTGCATCCAGTTTTGGTCGCCACGATGTAAAAAAGATGTTGAGATTCTAGAAAGAAGGCAGAGAAGAGCAACAAAGATGATTAGGGGACTGGAGGATAAAACATATGAAGAACGGTTGCAGGAACTGGGTATGTCTAGTTTAACAAAACGAAGGGCTAGGGGAGACATGATAGCTGTGTTCCAATATCTCAGGGGCTGCCACAAAGAAGAGGGAGTAAGGCTGTTCACCAAAGCACCTGAGGGTAGAACAAGAAGCAATAGGTGGAAACTGGTCAAAGAAAGAAGCAACTTAGAACTAAGGAGAAATTTCCTGACAGTTAGAACAATTAATAAGTGGAACGACTTGCCTTCAGAAGTTGTGAATGCTCCAACACTGGAAATTTTTAAGAAAATGTTGGATAACCATCTGACTGAGATGGTGTAGGGTTTCCTGCCTGGGCAGGGGGTTGGACTAGAAGGCCTCCAAGGTCCCTTCCAACTCTGATGTTACGTTATGTTATGTTATGTTATGTTATGTTATGTTATGTTATGTTATGTTATGTTATGTTATGTTATGTTAATCTTCCAAGTTTTTGGGCTCCTCCTGGAGCCCATCTGCCCTACCTAGTCACCGGAGTAATCTGTGGAGGTTACTTGGTGCCCCTGTGACTAGATAGAACAGGTGAGGAGAAGCCCACCACCCGATTGACTTCTAGTGTTACAGAAAGTTAAAAAGTTAAGTCTTTAAATAAGGAGACATAACCAAGAATGAGAGGAGAACCAAGGTTTAATTGCGCCCTTGGAACAGATTCCGCTCACGTGGTAAGAAATCTGAACACTGAACCCCACCCAAGATTTTACTTTTATACCTTTCTTACCGAAAGTAACGTAACAAGAAAAGAAGTTGACATTTAACTTGAATGGTCAGCAAATAATAATGTCCATTTATGGAAGGTATCTTACACCATCATGTTACAGAAAATAGCTGGTACACAGGTCACAAAGAATAATAACTTAGCAAGATTTCATATCTTCCTGTCGGTTATTGCGACAGAATGCAATAACCTCAAGGTACTATTTTACTTTTGCTTATATGATAGGAAAATTCCTTTAAGCCTTATAGATTTCGAAGTATTCAACTTTTGGGATGTATTGGTACCCTTACTTTGGGGTGGGGTCTACATCACTAGCAACTGTCCTTGGAATTTTCTTGGCAAGGTTTCAGAACTGGTTGGCCCTAGCCTGCTTCCTAGGGCTGAGAGAGGGACTGTTCAAGGTCACCCAGTCGACTTCATGCATTAGGCAGGACTAGAACTCACCCACTCCTGATGATTAGACCAAAGTCACCCGGCTGCCTTTCACGCCTAAGGGGGAACTACAACTGGTTTTCATGGTTAAGGCAGGACTAGAACTCACCATCTCACCATCTCCTGGTGATTGGCCCAAAGTCACCCAGCTGGCTTTCAAGCCTAAGATAGAACTAGAACTCTCCATCTCCTGATGGTTGGCCCTATGTCACCCAGCTGGTTTTCATGGCTAAGGCAGAATTAGAACTCGCCATCTTCTAGTTTTCGTGGCTAAGGCAGAGCTAGAACTCACCATCTCCTGGTGATTGGCCCAAAGTCGCCCAGCTGGCTTTCAAGCCTAAGATAGAATTAGAACTCTCCATCTCCTGATGGTTGGCCCTATATCACCCAGCTGGTTTTCATGGTTAAGGCAGGACTAGAACTCACCATCTCCTGATGATTGGCCCAAAGTCACCCAGCTGGCTTTCATGCTTAAATCGGGACTAGAACTCACTGTCTCCTGGAGATTGGCCCAAAGTCACCCAGCTGGCTTTCATGCTTAAATCGGGACTAGAACTCACTGTCTCCTGGAGATTGGCCCAAAGTCACCCAGCTGGTTTTCATGGTTAAGGCAGGACTAGAACTCACCATCTCCTGGTGATTGGCCCAAAGTCACCCAGCTGGCTTTCATGCTTAAATCGGGACTAGAACTCACCGTCTCCTGGAGATTGGCCCAATGCCACCCAATCACCTTTCATGCCTAAGGGGGAACTACAATTCACCATCTCCTGATGATTGGCCCCAAATCACCCAGCTGGATTTCATGTCTAAGGTGGGACTAGAAGTCACCGTCTCCTAGTTTTTAGCCTATTGCTTTAATTACAGCACCACATTGGCTCTCTCCTCACCTTAATAAATTACCTTTGTGATAAGGAGTTTTTTAGCATTCCTGTGCCGTCCTGTGTGATCTTCCTCTCTATATTTTGGTCCACATGTGCTAGATGTGAAGATTGGGAGTGGGGAGGGGGAAAATAGACTGGGGTGTATAGATTATGGATTATTTAACACAATGCTTGGAAAAACCAACCATGGCTTCCTTTCATCTGCAGATTGTTAAGGAATATGAGCGCGCCATCATCTTTAGACTTGGTCGTATCCTAAAAGGAGGTGCAAAGGGGCCAGGTGAGTTATGAATATGGTACATGGGGGATGGGGGGGGTTGTATGTGTGCTGGAAAACCACATAGTGCGTTTCTTGCTAGTTTTGGAAGTCTAGTCTGGAGACAAGAAGGACCAGGGGTGATATAATTAGGATTAGAATTCTAATTTTAAATTAGAATTAAAATTTCTTTTTTGCCCAAGTCTGATTAGACACACAAGGAATTTGTCTCCTGTGCATAAACTCTCAGCGTACATACAAACATAGTGATAGATCATGATCACAGTCATTGTAAAAATACATACACCATAAAGCATTAGATACAACAGTGATAGTCATGGGTGCTAAATAAACAATAAATGGTAGCAGTTTTCCAGTATTTGAGGGGCTGCCGCAAAGAGGAGGGAGGGGTTAACTTATTTTCCAAAGCAGCAGAAGGCAAGAGAAGAAGCGATGGATGGAAACTAATCAAGGAGTGAAGCGACCTCGAACTAAGCAGAAACTTCCTGACAGTGAGGACAATCAACCAGTGGAACAGCTTGCCACCAGAAGTTGTGGGTGCTCCGTCATTGGTGGTTTTTAAGACGAGACTGGAAAAGCCACTTGTCTGCAATGTAATAGGGACTCCTGCTTGAGCAGGCAGTTGGGCTAGAAGATCTCCGAAGTCCCTTCTAGCTTTATTCTCATTAATTGATATAATGAGAACCAACGGAGTTCTTGAACTGTGTCCACAGGTACACCATTCGTAAAGAGCTTCTATTAAAAACAAGTTGCAGGATACGGATCAGGATACGGCTTTAGGAGGGTAGATTTCGATCTCCGCAGCACCCTAAATCTTCCTGGTTGGCAGCTAATCCAAGAGCCCTGTCCCAATTGGCTCTTGCCATGGACAAAGGAATGGGAAGATGGGTGGATAATTGCAAATATTTACAATCACATCCTCCTCTGTATTTGTCAAGTTCAAAGTCTAAGTAGGTAGCCTAGTGGAGAAATGGGCACTTTTCTTACTGGGGCTGACCCACAGGTGGAGGTTTTCAAGCAGAGATTGGACAACAATGTCTCTGAGATGGTATAGGGTCTCCTTCTTCAGCAGGGGGTTGGACTAGAAGACCTCCAAGGTCCCTTCCATCTCTGTTAGTCTGTTATTCTGTATGGTTATAGCCTTCACTCCATTATTATTATTCCTCCTCCTCCTCCTCCTCCTCCTCCTCCTCCTCCTCCTCCTCCTCCTCCTCCTCCTCCTCCTCCTCCTCCTCCTCCTCCTCTTTCCATCTCTCAGTATTCCATAAAATGGGAATCTGGTGAAGTTTGAACCGGCAGTCTTTTCAAATCTGACCCTTGTGATGATGGGTTTTTTTTTTGGAATGGCCAGCAATGCAGAAGGGACTGTTTGGGGGGAAAGCTGGATTAAGTATCTTCCATGTACTCACTGACCCTGAATTCAATATTCCAACCTCCGCTTTGCAGGGCTGTTTTTTGTCTTGCCTTGTACGGACAACATCATCAAAGTGGACATGAGGACCATCTCATTCGATATTCCGCCCCAGGAAGTAAGTGTCCCCTTTCCTTGATCTCTTGGCTTCCCTCCGAGCATACCGGGTGTATATAAATAGTGTCGGCTCCACACCTCCTGCTGGATTCTCCAGTCCAATCCACACGGCTGTTGCAAATGTTGCTGCCAGTTGGACTCAAAGCTGCACAATTGGGGGTGGGGGGGTGAGGGGGGTTTTCCTGCAGAGGTTCGCCTGTGCTGCTTCCTCTTGATCGGGTTCTGCTGGGTGGCTGAGAAAATTGGGGCTGTCTGCACAGTGAACTGAACATGTTAAGTGCCTGGTTTCCGAGTTTATGGAGCTCTTTCTCATTTGTTTGCCTCTGAGAAGATTTGGCAAGGTTTTTTTTTTAATTTACATTTATATCCCGCCCTTCTCCGAAGACTCAGGGCGGCTTACAATGTATAAGGCAATAGTCTCATTCTATTTGTATATTTATATACAAAGTCAACTTATTGCCCCCCCCAACAATCTGGGTCCTCATTTTACCTACCTTATAAAGGATGGAAGGCTGTGTCAACCTTGGGCCTGGTGGGACTAGAACCTGCAGTAATTGCAAGCAGCTGTGTTTAATAACAGGCTGTCTTACAGCCTGAGCCACACTGCGGCCCTTAGTTCTCCTCCTCCTCTTCCTCCTTCCTTCCTTTCCTCCTCCTCCTCTTCCTCTTCTTTTTCTTCTTATTCTTCTTCCTCCTCCTCCTTCCTTCCTTCCTTCCTTTCCTCCTCCTCCTCCTCTTCCTCCTCTTCCTATTCTTTTTCTTCTTCTTCTTCTTCCTCCTCCTTCCTTCCTTTCCTCCTCCTCGTCCTCCTCCTATTCTTTTTCTTCTTCTTCTTCTTCTTCCTCTTCCTCCTTCCTTCCTTTCCTCCTCCTCCTCCTCCTCCTCCTCTTCCTCCTCTTCCTATTCTTTTTCTTCTTCTTCCTCCTTCCTTCCTTTCCTCCTCCTCTTCCTCCTCTTCCTCTTCCTCCTCTTCCTATTCTTTTTCTTCTTCTTCTTCTTCTTCTTCCTCTTCCTCCTTCCTTCCTTTCCTCCTCCTCCTCCTCTTCCTCCTCCTCCTCCTCCTCTTCCTCTTCCTCTTCTTTTTCTTCTTCCTCCTCCTCCTCTTTCCTTCCTTTCCTCCTCCTCCTCTTCCTCCTCCTCTTCTTCTTCTTCTTCTGCCTCCTCCTCCTCCTTCCTTCCTTCCTTTCCTCCTCCTCCTCTTCCTCTCGCCATACCTGTAATCTGGTTCGAACATTAGGCTAAGTCAGGGTTTTAAATAAAGGAATTTTTGGTTTCTCAACCTCAAGGTACTGCGTTGACCCAAGCCAAACACCTCATGACTGAAGGTGCCCCACCCACCCAGAGGTACACCTGCCTTTAATGATGCTTCTCTCATGGATAAATTGAAGATCTTCCCAGACCCCAATGGACGCTGCCATGGTCGTGCTTAGCTTAGTCTTTCTTGGGATCGTGCCCCCCCCCCCGATTAAAATTTGGTGTATATGTTATTAGAGCAACCGTTAGAACTCTTTCTATTTTTAGCAATGTCAACAAGGCAATTTACAGGATGTTCGGGCTTCCGTTGTTCAGAAGCGGGACGTGACATGCCTGCACCAAGAGAAATGCAGCTTCTGATTTAGTACAGAGACACCAAAACAAATACGAGGCCCCTAAATCCGTGCTGGCTTTTCCTCACTGGGAAAAAACACTGATTCATGGGTGTTTTTGAAATTGCCTTTCAGGGCGCAAAATGCTCTCACGGTAATTCTTGGGAGACAGAATACTATAAATGTACAGAGGAGGAGGGGGAGGGGGCAGGAGGAGGAGGAAGAGGAGGAGGAGGAGGAGAGGAAGAAGGCGCTGGCTCTTCGGCTTTGAAACGGAGATGATTACCGCCCCCTAGAGTCAGGAACGACCAGCACGCATGTGCAAGGGGAACCTTTACCTTTTACCTTTTACCTTCTTAGGTGGTGCAGAAAACTGTACAAAGTTGCTTCTGTGGGTATTGAATCAAAGGTTTGGCGTTGTCTCTGCTTTAATGACCTCAGAGGAACTAAGCAATAAAGGAACATAATTTGCAGCTCGGGGTTGACATGAGGGCTCCTTGGCGGCCTCTGAGCTCGCTCAGACCTTTTGTGATAGGTAATATCATCAGGGCTCGATGGGAGTGGGGTCTGTGGAGATGTGGAGGAGGAGGAGGAGGAGGAAGATGAGGGGGAGGATTCTGGGATCCCCTCTGAGCTTGCTTGTTTTCTTGCAGATGTTTCATGACCCAACTAGGTAACGCCATCAGTGCTAGAAGGGAACCGGGATTGTGGAATGGAAGAGGAGGAAGAAGTGGCGGGAGGAAAAGGAGGAGGAGGAGGGCAGCTGTGGGCTCCTTGGTGCTCTCTGAGCCTGCTCGTTTTCTTGCAGACGTTTCATGACCCAACTAGGTAACATCAACAGGTTTTGCTCTCTGTTTATTTGCGTTCGCCACTTGTACAGAGGGCAAACTCACTCGCTTCTAGCCCTGATGACGTTCCCTAGTTGAGCCATGAAACGTCTCCAAGCTCAGAGAGCGCCAAGGAGCCCTAATTTAGGAAGGCAGAAGGCACATTGAGGACTTCAGAGTTTTACACCTCTGTTTTTCTTAACCGGAAGGCGGCGTACGGAAGACGGTGTTGGTGGACAGGCGAAGGATCTGTTCCCTTGGCAACAGGGGAATGAAGCATTTATTAGGTCAAGAGCAAGATAACATTTGGAAGTGACTCAGCAGACACTTCTCTGATTTACTGGACCAAGGACCTGCAACCTTGAACACTCAAAGAGCCATTTGGACCCCATTTCCCACAGAAAAAAAAACACCGGGAGCCACAAAACCTGGGTGGGCATGGCCAACTCAATGTCACTCACTTCCACCAGTCACATGAGACCCCCCCTAGCCACGCCTACCCAGCCAGTCATTAGGGCAGAGAACCAGTTGTTAAAAAACACTGCGAACCGCATAACCCTTCTCTCTCTCTCTCTCTCTCTCTCTGTCTCTATCTCTCCCCCCTCTATGTATCTCTCTCTCTCTCTATATATATATATATATATATATCTCCCCACCTCTCTCTTCCCTCCTGTCTCTGTATCTCTCTCTCTCCCCACCTCTCTTCCCTCCTGTCTCTGTACCTCTCTCTCTCTCTGTATCTATGTCTCTCTCTCCCCCCCTCTCTCTTCCCCCCTTTCTCTGTATCTCTTGATTTCCAAGGCCAGGTGAAGAGTGACTGGGAGGGGAGGGCAAGGGTGGGGTGGGGCCATCCAATGATGGGACACAGAGCTGCAGCAGAGGGCCCAAAGAGCCGTATGTGGCTCAGGAGCCACAGGTTGCTGACACCCACACTGGAGTATAAGAAAGGGGAGAAGGTTCAGCACAATCAGACTTCCATGATTCCGTTATTGTAGCTGATCTCAATAAAAGTAGTTTTATCTGTCAATTCCAATTCTTGAGGTGATTTCCAAGCCCAGTCGAAAGTCGCCCCACAGTTAGGGAAATCAGCCCCAAATATTTGAATAGCCTCAGGTTGAAGGAAAGAACTTACATTTCCATTGGATTTAAGCCTGATAAAAGAGAATATTTGTTGAACTCTGGGGTCCATGGTGCTCTCATGGTGTTTTCTTGCAGATGTTTCATGACCCAACTAGGTGACAGTGCTAGAAGGGAGAGGAGGACGGCCGTGAGGTCCATGGTCCTCTCTGAGCTTGGTGGTTTTCTTATAGATGTTTCCTTAACCAACTAGGTGACATCATCAGTGCTACAAGACAGTGGGGTTTTCTCTCATTTTATCCCATCTCATTGTTGATGGGTATGTGTTTTTCCCCCTCTTGCTATTTCCTTGATGAAGCTATTGTTCTCTGCTGGATTGTTTGTCTGGTATTAATCCCCGCTTATCTGGGTTTCTCTGTCTGTGCTCCCTGAGCTCCGTTTGTTTTCCTGCTGATGTTTTATTACCCAACTAGGTGACATCCTCTTTGCTAGAAGTCAGGGAGGGTTCAGGGGTTCCCCCAAAGCGTTGACAAGTGATGTCCACCAGCTGAAAAGCCGGAAGCAAAGAAGTGTTTGGATTATGAAACAGTCCAGAACTCCTTTAACTAATTAGCTGATTCCGCAAAGCCAGCTCTCTCTTTGTTTGTTTGGAAATAAGCTGCTGCATCAGTCTTACTAAGAGTTTGTCAACATGTGCGCTGACTCTCTGGGCCTTCTCCTCCTCCTCCTCCTCTTCCTCACTAAGATCCTCACCAAAGACTCCGTGACGGTCAACGTGGATGGAGTAGTCTACTACCGAGTGCAGAATGCCACGCTCGCCGTAGCCAACATCACCAATGCGGACTCGGCGACTCGGCTGCTGGCCCAAACTACTCTCAGGAATGTGCTGGGGACCAAGAACCTTTCTCAGATCCTTTCCGATCGGGAAGAGATTGCTCACAGCATGCAGGTAAGCAAAAATTGGACGTCCGTCGAGGGAACGGAAAATTCACTTGTCCTGAAGATATAAGCCACTTTTTAAAAAAACACAAAAAAAACACATGGCTTCTGGAAGAAGTGGGAATGCCCCTATATCGATATTTTTCAAGAGTGGGGGAATTTATAGGCAGTCCTCGACTTATAACCTCAATTGAGCCCAAAGTTTCCATTGCTAAGCGAGACAGGGAGGCTTGCTCTCTTTTTACGGCCTTTCTTGCCACGGTTGTTAAGGAAACCCCTGCCGTCATTAACTGAGTAACATGGTTGTTAAGGGAATCCAGTTTCCCCATTGATTTGGGTCGTCAGAAGGCCGCAAAAAGGGGATCATGTGGAACCGTCACAAATATGAATGCGTGACCGAGCGTCCGAATGTTGATCGGGTGGCCACGGGGATGTCGCAATGGATATAAGGTGCTTTTTTTTTTTTTCAAAAGACAACTGGACTTTCTTGGTTTTTCTTTGAAGACGTTTCGCTTCTCCATCCAAGAAGCTTCTTCTGGTTCTGATTGAATATATAAATCCATCCATTCCCACCGTTCAGTCAGAGCAGAAGAAGCTTCTTGGAAGGAGAAGCGAAAGGTCTTCGAAGAAAAACCGGCCTCTTGAAAAAGCACCTTTGGGACAACCGTGACCTGACGGATGACTGAGAATCTCCATAGACCAGTGGTGGGTTGCTACCGGTTCGCCCTGGCTCGGATGAACCGGTAGGGGCGGGATTTGAATCCCACTATTGCCATAGACATTTAGTCATGCATAATAAGTGTGAAAAAGGTCATAAATCACTTTTTCCAGTACTATTGTAACTTTCAACGATCACTAAACTAAGGGTGGTAATTCAAAGACGACCTCTATTTATTGAGACGTAGGATCACAATTGCTGTTTGCATTTTATTTATTTTATTTATTTATTTATTTTGTCACAACAGTATATATAAGCATAAGCATGAAAGTAACTATATAATATATAAGCATATATATATAAGCATAAGCATGTAATAACTATATTAATTGGATATAATGAAAGAAAACAATAGGACAGGAACGGTAGGCACGTTTGTGCTCTTATGCACACCCCTTACGGACCTCTTAGGAATGGGGTGAGGTCAACAGTAGACAGTTTTCGATTAAAGCTTTGGGGATTTTGAGAAGAGACCACAGAGTCAGGTAGTGTGTTCCAAGCATTAACAACTCTGTTACAGAAGTCATATTTTCTGCAATCAAGATTGAAGCGGTTAACATTAAGTTTAAATCTATTGTTTGCTCTTGTATTGTTGTAATTGAAGCTGAAGTAGTCTTTAACAGGAAAGACATTGCAATAGATGATTCTATGTGTTAAGCACAGGTCTTGTCGGAGTCGGCGGAGTTCTAAGTTTTCTAAACCCAGGATTTCAAGTCTGGTGGCATAAGGTATTTTGTTGTATTCAGAGGAGTGGAGAACTCTTCTTGTAAAATATTTCTGGACACGTTCAATTGTATTGATGTCTGAAATGTGGTATGGGTTCCAGACAGGTGAGCTGTATTCAAGAATTGGTCTAGCAAATGTTTTATAAGCTCTGGTAAGTAGTGTAGTGTTTCTGGAAAAGAAGCTACGTAAGATTAGGTTTACAACTCTTAAAGCCTTTTTTGCGATGTAGTTGCAGTGGGCTTTAGAAGTACCTTTAGATCAGTGTTTCTCAACCTTTAAGAGGTGTGGACTTCAACTCCTTCCTTCCTTCCTTCCTTCTCAACAGGCCACTTTGGACGATGCCACGGACGACTGGGGCATAAAAGTGGAACGCGTGGAAATCAAGGATGTGAAGTTACCCGTCCAGCTTCAAAGGGCCATGGCGGCTGAAGCCGAAGCCGCTCGAGAAGCCAGGGCAAAGGTGGGTAATGGTGTATATTTGTTTCATTTGATCCTCTGGTGAGGGGGGGGAAGGGGGGGAGGGGGGAAAGAAACACACTTGAAGTTTCCATAGAAGGGAATATTTGTAACTCAGGGTTGAAATGAAGGATCCTTGGTGCTGTCTGAGCTTGGAAGTTTCCTTGCAAAAATTTCATGACCTAACTAGCAGAGGTGGGTTTCAGTAGGTTCTGACCAGTTCTGGAGAACCGGTAGCAGAAATTTTGAGTAGTTTGGAGCAAATATTTCTGGGGTCTTTTGTTCAGAATTTTCGGGTACCACAATTTTACAATTTCTTTACCCTTCTTTCTGTCCATCGGCTTAAAAAAAAAATATCGCTGAATTTATTTAGTGTGTTAGTGTCATTATTTTTACCAGCACGAGCTTGGATAGGATGCTGTGGTTTTTTTTCTCTTTTCCCGAGAGAGAGAAAGAGAGAGAGAATCTACAAATATGTTTTTTTATTAGGCTTGCCACATTTTCAGGCGACGAATCAGAGGACATTTCCCCCCCCCCCCGAAAAATCACGTGTTTCCTGATTGGGAAACACATTCATAATTGAGCAAGGGTTGTGATTACAGGTCTGGAAATGCTATTTTAATAGGAGTGGAACTTCATTTAAATCAGATCCATGGCTTAGGAGTATCAAAGGCGTTTCTGCTCTGTTGTAACACGCAGGGCTTAGGTTTTACTTAAATGTGTGTCACTCTGCAGGTGCTCAGGAACAACCGGAAGGTTAAGCCCCTTCGTGCGGTTGTTGTCGCCACCACCGCAGAAAAGAGGAAGACAAATGCCTCACAGAGTTGTCACACAGGAAAAGCAAATATGCTAGCGAGGAGGATAATCTTGAAATCTAGGTCCGATCTATCTGAATGTAACTGAATGTAACTCATACCTATATGTAGTACTGTGTTTCCCTCAAAATAAGACCTCCCCCCAAAATAAGCCCTCCTCTGAAAATAAGCCCTCCCTCAAATATAAGCCCTCCCCAAAAATATTTAAACGCATACGCAGCCGGTCCCCGTCATTTCCTCAGGTTAGGGTTAGGGAGACAGAGCTGGAAATCAGGTAAGATGGCAAGAGGAGCCCCGTCTTGCTCCATGCGCCCCAAAATAATAAGACCTGCCCAAAAATAAGGCCAAGCGCTTTTTGGGGGGTTCAAAAAAAATATAAGACGGGGTCTTATTTTCGGGGAAACACGGTATTGTTCCTCTGTGACATAACCTGCTAAACTGTTAAATCCACCTTTTGTCAAATAGACAATTAACTTTGGCGAATTGGGGAAGGAAGCCCGAGTATCGGAGAGGAAAATTCACGAGATGTAGAGGTTTATATTTATAAGAAGCATGGAATGTGGGTGACTGCGTTCCAGGTTTTGGGGTTTACCGTCTATGGAGTTAGCTACCTGAATGTGTTTATTTTCCTCTGCAATTTTATTTTTTTGCTGGTGAAGATAGTTGAAGTCCTAAGCACCCATTTGTTAAGGTATAGGACAGGATAAGATAGGATAGGGTAGGATGGGGTGGGGTAGGGTAGGGTAGACTAAAGTAAAGTAGAGTAGAGTAGAGTAGAGTAGAGTAGAGTAGAGTGGAGTGGAGTGGAGTGGAGTGGAGTGGAGTGGAGTGGAGTGGAGTAGACTAGACTAGACTAGACTAGACTAGACTAGACTAGACTAGACTAGACTAGACTAGAATAACAGAGTCCCTAACCCTAACCCTAACCCTACCCTGGAGGTCTTCTAATCCATCCCCCTGCTTAGGCAGGAAACCCTATACCATTTCAGACAAATGGCCATCCAATCTCTTCTTAAAAACCTCCAGTGATGAGCGGCAGGGTGGGCGTGGCCAGCTCGATATCACACGTCGAGGGCCCCTGTGGCGGCCCGAGGGCTCTGCCAGCAAAAACGGGCTCCCGAGCTCTGTTTTCGACTGCAACAGCCTCCTGCGACCCTCTGCCAGTGAAAACACAGCTCGGGAGGGCCGCACACGGACCAGATCTAAACACCGGATCCGGTTTGACACTCCTGTTCTAGAGCTTTACTGGACGTGGGTCTTTTTTCCTTTCCCTTCCAGGTCATCGCTGCCGAGGGCGAAATGAACGCTTCCCGGGCGCTCAAGGAAGCCTCGATCGTCATTACGGAGTCTCCCGCCGCCCTCCAGCTCCGCTACCTGCAGACTCTCACCACCATCGCCGCCGAGAAGAATTCGACCATCGTCTTCCCCTTGCCCATAGACATGCTGCAAGGGATTATGGGAATGAGACACTAGCGAAGGCGGCAGCCACACGGGTGGAAGAGAGAAGGGCTCTCGGGTGGGGAACTAGGTTTAAACGGCAAAGGTCAGCGAGGGCTAGGAGGGAAATTGCAAACCATGTAGAGTTCGTAAGTATTTGGCATCAGTTGGATTCTCGGTGTTGTCCCTCTGAACAAATAAGAGAAGTCCCATTTTGCTTTTCCCTCCCACCCACCCCCTGTTCTAAAAATTATACAGATTAACAGAGTTGGAAGGGACCTTGTAGGTCATCTAATCCAACCCCACCCCCCAGCAGGAGATTCTAATCTACATCATTTCTGACAGACGGCACTCCAGTCTCTTCTTGAAAGCTTCCAGGGATGAAGCTCCCACAACTTCCGAAGGCAACTTCTGTTCCGTGGGTTGATTGCTCTCAATGTCAGAAAATTTCTCCTTATTGGAATCTCTCCTTTTAAAGAGAGGTGTCTTTTATATACGTACATCTATCATTTTTAACTTAAGCTTTTTCGAAAAGGAAGACAAAATCTTCCTTTTTATACAAACTAATAATCAAGGAAGTGAAAGAAGAAAAGAATCAAAGGCAAAACTAAAGAAAAACAGAAAAGGAAGGGAGGGGAAAAAAAGTTACCAAGACGTAACTTCCAATCTTCTTTTCAGCACTTATTGCAATTATAAATTCAGCTCTTTCAGTTATTTACAAAATAACTCTCTTCTTTCTGTAAGTCTGGCCCGTCTAATCCTCAAAGCCATAAATTAAACGTTTATTGTTTTTCCTCCTTCGTGCAAAAAAGTCTATATGGAAGGCATTTAAGAGAGATTGCCTCCCACCTCTTAAATATTTGGAGGACGAGTGAAATAATTGTTTAGAGTCTAGCTTTTTGAATTATTATTTTTTTTAGAAACAAAAATATTTTCTTTGTTTCTCTCTTGGGAGACCGCTTTCCATACGAGAAGTCAGCTGTTCCATAGTGGACTCTGTTGTCAAGAGATTGTAACAACGCACACAGATCGTAGTTATGGAGATAATGTGCTTGTTTAGCGACTCGTTATGTTCAGGTTACACACAAATGTCTGCTTGCCATGTAACCCAATAATCTGGTTTTGCTATGTACATTTAAAAAAAATATATAAAAACAGAGAGTTGCTTTTTAAACCGTCTTTAAAAAGAGGAACGTATTTCATTTCCTGGTTTTGATTTTTTTTTTTCTCCCCTCCCACCGGAAAAATAAAACCATAAAGAAAATAAATCTCATGGCCAGAAATGAGGCTGGTGCCTTGGAATCTTTAGCTGACCTTAAATTTATTATTTCCTAATAAGCTCAACATTTATTTTAAGATGTCTGTGATCAGCTGCCTGCATGGTTATGTGTCTACCTGAAAGGAAGCTTAGGGCCTCCCCCCGGTGACTG
Organism: Ahaetulla prasina; assembly: GCF_028640845.1. NCBI lineage: Eukaryota > Metazoa > Chordata > Lepidosauria > Squamata > Colubridae > Ahaetulla > Ahaetulla prasina. The sequence goes on from NC_080554.1 coordinate 5,589,920, forward strand.
CCTCTATTTTTCCACATTCTTGGCAAGTTTAAAGACCAACGAAGACCCCCATAGGCTTCCTTTCAATGTTTTTTGTGCTCAATCTCAGCTTTTTGCTAATATACTGTACCGCGCTGATGTTTTAAGCCCCCTAATCCCTGTATATTTGCATTGTGTATTTTGTAAATTTGATATCTGGTTGAAATTGTAATCGTTGTATTCAGCATTGTGTGCGTTAAGTTTTAAGAACAGGGTAACAGGTTAGAGAAATCAGAGGCCTGATCAGATGAGCACTTAAAAGGCTTTTCAATTGTCTGAACCAAGGAGCCTGTGTTGAAATATTATATATACCATCCTTCAGATTCTCCGAAATTCAAGTGGGGAGCCGGCCACTTTAATTTCATGGTTAATTTTAATTCCGCTCGCAATGATAGAATCCAAATGGGAAGCACCCCCGCCCCAAGAAAAAAACACACACACCAAAGAAACTTTTATTTAAGCCCATTTACCAAAAGTGCTCTTAATATCGTGTGCAAAAGGAAAAAAAAAAAAGATCAGTGAAAACATGTCTGAATTCTAAAGTGTCCTTGTTTATCAGCTGATGTTCCAATAAAAAAAAAATTTTTTTTCTTCTACCCTGTTTTTCTGAAGTCCTTGGCAAAAATATCTTGAAGGGAAGATATTTTGAGAGGCCTCGGTTCTCTCTGATCTTGGTAGTTTCCTTGCAGAGCTTTCATTATATTATTTTATTTTTCAAGTACAAAGATAAACATTCCATCTACTCGCCTTCCTTACCAGTTCGCTACCGGCCAAGATCGCTACCGGATCGCCATATCTGGGGAGAACCCGGAGCATTTCACCTGATTCCATCTTTCTTTATGCAGTGCATTGCCTGGGTGTTGTCACCCAGGCCCAAGACGGAACAAACATCATTGCCGGTCAGTTTTAAGCCTTATGGGAGGGGCCAATCATCTCTAGAGTTGTCCAGACCGGTTTCAACCGGTTCCGACCGGTTCAAACCAGTTTCGACTGGTTCCGACCGGTTCAAACCGGTTCCGACCGGTTCAAACTGGTTCAAACTGGTTTTGACCGGTTCAAACTGGTTTCGACCGGTTCAAACTGGTTTCGACCGGTTCAAACCGGTTCCGACCGGTTCAAACTGGTTTCGACCGGTTCAAACCGGTTCCGACCGGTTCCGACCGGTTCAAACCGGTTCAAACCGGTTTTGACCGGTTCAAACCGGTTCCGACCAGTTCAAACCGGTTCAAACTGGTTTTGACTGGTTCAAACCGGTTCCGACCGGTTCAAACTGGTTTCGACCGGTTCAAACCGGTTCCGACCGGTTCAAACCGGTTCAAACTGGTTTCGTCCGGTTCAAACCGGTTTTGACCGGTTCAAACCGGTTCAAACCAGTTTTGACCGGTTCAAACCGGTTCAAACCGGTTTTGACCGGTTCAAACCGGTTCAAACTGGTTTCGACCGGTTCAAACCGGTTTTGACCGGTTCAAACCGGTTCCGACCAGTTCAAACCAGTTCAAACCGGTTTCGACCGGTTCAAACCGGTTTTGACCGGTTCAAACCGGTTCCGACCGGTTCAAACCGGCTCAAACTGGTTTCGACCGGTTCAAACCGGTTCCGACCGGTTCAAACCGGTTCAAACTGGTTTCGACCGGTTCAAACCGGTTCAAACCGGTTTTGACCGGTTCAAACCGGTTCAAACTGGTTTCGACCGGTTCAAACCGGTTCCGACCGGTTCAAACCGGCTCAAAGTGGTTTTGACTGGTTCAAACCGGTTCCGACCGGTTCAAACCGGTTCCGACCGGTTCAAACCGGTTTTGACCGGTTCAAACCGGTTCCGACCGGTTCAAACCGGCTCAAACTGGTTTCGACCGGTTCAAACCGGTTCCGACCGGTTCAAACCGGTTCAAACTGGTTTCGACCGGTTCAAACCGGTTCAAACCGGTTCCGACCGGTTCAAACCGGTTCAAACCAGTTTTGACCGGTTCAAACCGGTTCAAACTGGTTTCGACCGGTTCAAACCGGTTCCGACCGGTTCAAACCGGTTCAAACCGGTTTCGACCGGTTCAAACCGGTTCAAACTGGTTTCGACCGGTTCAAACCGGTTTTGACCGGTTCAAACCGGTTCAAACTGGTTTCGACCGGTTCAAACCGGTTTTGACCGGTTCAAACCGGTTCCGACCAGTTCAAACCAGTTCAAACCGGTTTCGACCGGTTCAAACCGGTTTTGACCGGTTCAAACCGGTTCCGACCAGTTCAAACCAGTTCAAACCGGTTTCGACCGGTTCAAACCGGTTTTGACCGGTTCAAACCGGTTCCGACCGGTTCAAACCGGTTCAAACTGGTTTTGACCGGTTCAAACCGGTTCAAACTGGTTTTGACCGGTTCAAACCGGTTCCGACTGGTTCAAACTGGTTCAAACTGGTTTTGACCGGTTCAAACCGGTTTTGACCGGTTCAAACCGGTTCCGACCAGTTCAAACCAGTTCAAACCGGTTTCGACCGGTTCAAACCGGTTTTGACCGGTTCAAACCGGTTCCGACCGGTTCAAACCGGCTCAAACTGGTTTCGACCGGTTCAAACCGGTTCCGACCGGTTCAAACCGGTTCAAACTGGTTTCGACCGGTTCAAACCGGTTCAAACCGGTTCAAACCGGTTCCGACCGGTTCAAACCGGTTCAAACCAGTTTTGACCGGTTCAAACCGGTTCAAACTGGTTTCGACCGGTTCAAACCGGTTCCGACCGGTTCAAACCGGTTCAAACCGGTTTCGACCGGTTCAAACCGGTTCAAACTGGTTTCGACCGGTTCAAACCGGTTTTGACCGGTTCAAACCGGTTCAAACTGGTTTCGACCGGTTCAAACCGGTTTTGACCGGTTCAAACCGGTTCCGACCAGTTCAAACCAGTTCAAACCGGTTTCGACCGGTTCAAACCGGTTTTGACCGGTTCAAACCGGTTCCGACCAGTTCAAACCAGTTCAAACCGGTTTCGACCGGTTCAAACCGGTTTTGACCGGTTCAAACCGGTTCCGACCGGTTCAAACCGGTTCAAACTGGTTTTGACCGGTTCAAACCGGTTCAAACTGGTTTTGACCGGTTCAAACCGGTTCCGACTGGTTCAAACTGGTTCAAACTGGTTTTGACCGGTTCAAACCGGTTTTGACCGGTTCAAACCGGTTCCGACCGGTTCAAACCGGTTCAAACCGGTTTCGACCGGTTCAAACCGGTTCAAACCGGTTTTGACCGGTTCAAACCGGTTCAAACTGGTTTCGACCGGTTCAAACCGGTTCCGACCGGTTCAAACCGGCTCAAAGTGGTTTCGACCGGTTCAAACCGGTTTTGACTGGTTCAAACCGGTTCCGACCGGTTCAAACCGGTTCAAACTGGTTTCGACCGGTTCAAACCGGTTCCGACCGGTTCAAACCGGCTCAAACTGGTTCCGACCGGTTCAAACCGGCTCAAACTGGTTTCGACCAGTTCCGACCAGTTCCGACCGGTTCAAACCGGTTCAAACTGGTTTCGACCGGTTCAAACTGGTTTCGACCGGTTCAAACCGGTTCCGACCAGTTTTGACCGGTTCAAACTGGTTCAAACTGGTTTTGACTGGTTCCGACCGGTTCAAACTGGTTCAAACTGGTTTCGACCGGTTCAAACAGCTTCAAACCGGTTCCGACCGGTTCAAACCGGTTCAAACCGGTTCCGACCAGTTCAAATCATATTTAACCAGGCAGTTAAATCCCTCCCCCTCTTCCCTCCCCTCCCCCTCTTTCTTTCTCCCCTCCCTCTTTCTCCCCTCCCCCTCTTCCCTCCCCTCCCCCTCTTTCTTCCCTCCCTCTTTCTCCCCTCCACCTCTTTCCTCCCGTCACCTTCTTCCCTCCCCCTTTTTCTTCCCTCCCCCTCTTTCTCCCCTCCCCCTTTTTCTTCCCATCCCCCTCTTTCTCCCCTCCCTCTTTCTCCCCTCCCCCTCTTTCCTCCCCTTGTTGGTCTTCCCTGTGGAAGAGTTTGCTCCTGCCTAAAATATGGGAAGAGAAAGGGAGGGAGGGTGGACATGGGAAGGAAGGAAGAAGAGAAGAGGGAAGGAGGACATGGGAAGGAGAGAGGGAGGAAGGAAGGGAAGAAGGGGAGAGATATGGGAAGGAAGGAAGATAAGAAAGGAAGGAAGGAAGGAAAGACATGGGAAGGAAGGAAGATAAGAAAGGAAAGAGGTAGGAAGAAGGAAGGAAGGAAGGAAAGACATGGGAAGGAAGGAAGATAAGAAAGGAAAGAGGTAGGAAGAAGGAAGAAGGAAGGAAGGAAGGAAGGAGATGGGAAGAGAAAGGGAGGGAAGAAGAGAGGGAGGAAGGAAGGGAAGAAGGGGAGAGATATGGGAAGGAAGGAAGATAAGAAAGGAAGGAAGGAAGGAAAGACATGGGAAGGAAGGAAGATAAGAAAGGAAAGAGGTAGGAAGAAGGAAGGAAGGAAGGAAAGACATGGGAAGAGATAAGAAAGGAAAGAGGTAGGAAGAAGGAAGAAGGAAGGAAGGAAGGAGATGGGAAGAGAAAGGGAGGGAAGGAGAGAGGGAGGAAGGAAGGGAAGAAGGGGAGAGATATGGAAAGGAAGGAAGAAAAGGAAGGAAGAAAAGAGATGGGAAGGAAGGAAGATAAGAAAGGAAAGAGGTAGGAAGAAGGAAGGAAGGAAGGAAGAAGGAAGGAAGGAGATGGGAAGAGAAAGGGAGGGAAGGAGAGAGGGAGGAAGGGAGGGAAGAAGGGGAGAGATATGGGAAGGAAGGAAGATAAGGAAGGAAGGAAGGAAGGAAAGACATGGGAAGGAAGGAAGATAAGAAAGGAAGAGGTAGGAAGAAGGAAGGAAGGAAGGAAAGACATGGGAAGGAAGGAAGATAAGAAAGGAAAGAGGTAGGAAGAAGGAAGAAGGAAGGAAGGAAGGAGATGGGAAGAGAAAGGGAGGGAAGGAGAGAGGGAGGAAGGAAGAAGGGGAGAGATATGGGAAGGAAGGAAGATAAGAAAGGAAGGAAGGAAAGACATGGGAAGGAAGGAAGATAAGAAAGGAAAGAGGTAGGAAGAAGGAAGGAAGGAAGGAAGGAAGGAAGGAAGGAAGGAAGGAAGGAAGGAAGGAGATGGGAAGAGAAAGGGAGGGAAGGAGAGAGGGAGGAAGGAAGGGAAGAAGGGGAGAGATATGGGAAGGAAGGAAGATAAGGAAGGAAGGAAGGAAAGACATGGGAAGGAAGGAAGGAAGATAAGAAAGGAAAGAGGTAAGAAGGAAGGAAGGAGCGAGCACATCGTCGCTACTCAAAGCCCGAGGCGGCTGGACGGCTCGTGTGAACGCATTCACCCGGACGAATCGCCCGCAGGCTTTTGGCCACCAGAGCGGAGCGCCGCGGCGGTTGTGATCCGCGCCGCGCGAGCGATGGAGCCGCAACTGGCAGCGTGGGGAATCCCGCGCGTGGCACCCTTTTCGGTTGCTGCCCATCCCGCCCGCCCGCCGCCACCCTGGGCAACAGCGCAGTGGGTCTCATGGGCGACGTGGAAAGAGGCATCCGGAGGAACCCAGACGCTCTGAATTTGGACGGTGAGACCCACCGATCCGCCTGGGGTCTCCCTTTTGCCCCCACTCCTCTTATCTTTACTAGCTGCCTAGACTTCCAGATCGCAGCTGCCTAACCTGAGGATTGGGCGCGGCGAGCTCCTGAGCCAGTGCAGAGCGCCGCCACTCGCGGGGATCTCCAAGGATAGGCTAACAGGTTTTTTGGGGGGTGCACGCTTGGCCGATTCCATTGGGACCCCTCGGGTACTGCCGCTAAGAAAGCCCTCTGAGCATACACAGAGTGCATCCGGAACTGTAAAAATACACCCACCTTCTTCACCGTTATTTATTATTTTATTTCTGTAATTCTTACACTGCCCGAGGATATTTCTTTCAGCTAGTTCTTACATCAATTAATAAGAATAAGAATAACAGAATTGGAAGGGACCTTGGAGGCCTTCTAGTCCAACCCCCTGCCCTGGCAGGAAACCCTACACCATTTCAGTCAGATGGTTATCCAACATTTTCTTAAAAATTTCCAGTGTTGGAGCATTCACAACTTCTGCAGGCAAGTTGTTCCTTGCTTCAGATCAAATGGTAGGAATAATCAATCAATCAAAGTTTCATTTCTTTTCTTTTTTGTTCTCATTGCAAACACAAAATCCGGGAGCAATTTCGAACTAGAGACAAAATTAAATATAATCTCTTATTTGAATAAAAGAAGCGTTTGAACCAGGGGTGAAATCCAGCAGGTTCTGACAGGTTCTGGAGAACTGGTAGCGGAAATTTTGAATAGCTCGAAGAACTGGCAAATACCACCGCTGGCTGGCCCCAGAGTGGGGTGGGAACGGAGATTTTGCAGTATCCTTCCCCTAGGAGCGGAGAGGGAATGGGGGTTTTGCAATATCCTTCCCCTGGAGTGGGGTGGGAATGGGGATTTTGCAATAACCTTCCCCTGCCGCGCCCACCAAGCTGTGCCCACCACGCCCCACCAAGCCCACCAAGCCACACCCACAGAACCAGTAGTAAAAAAAATTGAAACCCACCACTGGAATAGTACCATAAAATTATACATCAATGTTAAGATAATTTAATCAAGAATGTAGCAATGACTTTTACGAAGGATTTGCTATTAGAATAGCAGCTACAGTAGAAAAAAAGAAAAGTGGAATACATAGAAAAAAAGGAGATATACAATAATGATCACTGTAGAAAAAACGAGATATATGAAAATGATCACCATATCGGTTAATACTTCATTGTGTAACCTTTAGCACGAATGACGGCCTTACAACATCTTCCCATGGAGTGAACCAAGTCTTTGAGTTCTGCACCTGTTCTAATGTGAAACCAAGATTGAACAATGGCTTCTATTAACTGGGTTTTATTGCTGGGTCACTTCTTTAGTTGGCTCCATAGATTTTCCATTGGGTGAAGGTCTGGGCTATTCCCAGGCCATTCCAACAGTGGGATAGGATTATCTTGAAACTCTCCCCAAAAAAGTGGTGTTATTAGCCATCAAACCTCAAAAATACACTTTTCCCCAAAAGGTTTCCACAATTTTGGCCACTACTGTATATTTCAAAATGAACTGGCGTGCACGAGAAGTCACAGAAGCCAGGAAACACGTCTCAACTGCAGTAAAACCAGATTTGAGGAGGGAAAATTTTAATCGGGGTGTTTTCCTGCACTTGGGGAAAAACACTAGAGTTGTTGGGGGGGTGGGGGGCGGAAATCAAGTCGCTGGGTTTAAGCATGTCGCACAAACGTAGCCACGTAGCCACGTAGCTCACCAGGTGGTGGCTTTTTCCATGAAACTGGATGAAGCAACAACACAGGGTAGAAACTTGCAAGCTTGCGACAAATTTGCAGGCAAGGAAGTGAATAATAAAACACGCTGAACCGGTTTGGTGTCAGCGGTTTCGTCTCCCACCGCTTCCCCCTCAGGCTAGAAACCAGGAGCCTGGGAGTTCTAGTCTTGCCCTAGATCCCCAAGGCAGCACCTTGCTTAGGCCAGTCACTTCCTCTCAGCCCTAGGAAGCAGGCAATGGCGAACCGCATCTGAACTGCTGCCAAGAAAACGGCAGGGCAGCGTCTGCAGGCTGAGTGGCTCGAAAGGAGAAAAAGGGAGAAGAAAATATGGAGACGCTCATTGCATGAGCAGAAATAAGACTAAAAAGGACATTAATGTCCCCGTTCTTTGTTTTTCTTTTTAATATTAACCGTTCCAGAGCTAACGCAGGAGAGGAAATTCTGCCTCGTTGTTTTTTGGTTTTTTTTTAATTGAAAAAGTTTTAAGAAACAAAAACATTTTTTCCCCATTTCCCCTCCCTTTCCCCCCCCTTCCCCCCCCCCCGCTTCCCGGGTCAATCACAAGGTATTGTTATACATAAACCAAACATAAAGTAAAATTTTCCCTTCTAATCCAATTAACCTCATCCAAATCTTTTCATTTCCCAACCCCCCCACATTACATAAAATAATACTTCCTAATTATTCAAAGGCAATCTGATATCTCTTAATCTGATATCTGTTTTGTAAATAATCAATCCATTTTTTTCCATTCAATTAAATATCTTTCCTGCGTATTTTCTTTCAAAAAAGCTGAGATTTTAGCCATCTCAGCCAAATTAGTAACTTTCAATATCCATTCTTCTATTGTAGGTAACTACAAAAAAAAAAATGAAAAAAAAATGAGCTGCCTCGTTGTTGAAAGAGGCAAAATGTATTTTTATGTTCTAGCAGAATGGAATTTCTTTCAAAACGGCTTGGCCTGATTCACACCAAACATCTCGCATTCCCTTAGTTTGGTTGAATCTCAGCTAATGCTGTATTGCAATGGTTTTTGAGTGGTGGTTGTTATTATTATTATTATTATTATTATTATTATTATTATTATTATTATTATTATTATTATTTCTCCCTAGGGCGGGCATGTAGTTATTGTTCAAAGCAAAACCATAGGATGGGGCTGACAGTTTTACGTTCCGTTTTTTTTCTTTTTCCCCCTTTCAGGGAACTTTGAGGAAAACTACAGCGTGTGTGAATGGATCCTCATTATCCTAATGTATATTTTTGTAATTTTAACCTTCCCCATCACCATCTGGATGTGCATAGAGGTAATGATAGATCCTTGGAGTCCTTCTTCCCATCTATTTCCTTCTCTCCTTTCTTCCTTCCCATGTCTTTCCTCCCTCCTTCGCTCCGTCCTTCCCTCCCTTTCTCTTTCTATCTCCTTCCTTCCTTCTTCCTTCCCATCTCTTTCCTTTCCTTCTTTCCTTCCTTCCTCCCTCTCTCCTCCCCACCTTTCTCTTCCCATCTTCCTTCCTTCATCTCTCTCCTTCTTTCTTTCCTTTCTTCCTTCCTCCCTCTCTCCTTCCCTCCCTTTCTCTTCCCATCTCCTTCCTTCCCTTTTTCCTTCCCATCTTTTTCTTGCTTTCCTTCCTTCCTTCCTCTCTCCTCCCCACCTTTCTCTTCCCATCTTCCTTCCTTCATCTCTCCTTCTTTCTTTCTTTCCTTCCTTCCTTCCTCTCTCCTTCCCTCCCTTTCTCTTCCCATCTCCTTCCTTCCTTCTTCCCATCTCCTTCCTTCTCTCTTTCCTTCCCATCTCTTTCCTTCTTTCCTTCCTTCCTTCCTCTCTCCTCCCCACCTTTCTCTTCCCATCTTCCTTCCTTCATCTCTCTCCTTCTTTCTTTCCTTTTTTCCTCCCTCCCTCTCTCTCTCCTTCCCTTCCTTCCTTCTTCCCATCTCCTTCCTTATCTCTTTCCTTCCCATCTCTTTCCTTCTTTCCTTCCTTCCTTCCTTCCTCTCTCCTCCCCACCTTTCTCTTCCCATCTTCTTTCCTTCATCTCTCTCCTTCTTTCCTTCCTTCCTCCCTCTCTCCTTCCCTCCCTTTCTCTTCCCATCTCCTTCCTTCCCTTATCTCTCTCCTCCCTCCCTCCTTTCCTCCCTCCCTCCCTCGATGAAACTTATTCTGCCATACAGATCAGGCTGCATTGAACATTATACAAGCAGCACTAATAGGGCCAGAAAAGTGAAGGTACCAAGATGGGCTTAAACTGTGTCTATCTTCCCATTCCAGGTTGTGATGCAATATCAACGTGTGGTCATTTTTAGGCTGGGCCATATACAAAAAGGAGGGTCCAAAGGTCCCGGTAAGTTATGTATGCCACCCCCCCCAAAAAAAAAGTCCTTTAGCTCTGTGATTGTTTGGAAGGAATGTGTTGGATAGCAAACCACAGGAATTGGCAACTTCCTAGGTTTCAAATGCTAACAGGACGACCAAAAAAGTGGAGTGAAAATACCCAGTTTTTTTATTGAGATATGGGTGTTCGTTTTGAATGGATGGATGGATGGAGAAATTGGTGGATGATATCTTCTTCTTCTTCTTCTTTTTTTTTAAAAAAAATTTGCATTTATATCCCGCCCTTCTCCGAAGACTCAGGGCAGCTTACACTATGTCAAGCAATAGTCTTCATCCATTTGTATATTATATACAAAGTCAACTTAGTGCCCCCAACAATCTGGGTCCTCATTTTACCTACCTTATAAAGGATGGAAGACTGAGTCAACCTTGGGCCTGGTGGGACTTGAACCTGCAGTAATTGCAAGCAGCTGCTGTTAATAACAGACTGTCTTAGCAGTCTGAGCCACTCAAGGATCCCTCCTCCTCCTCCTCCTCCTCCTCCTCCTCCTCCTCCTCCTCCTCCTCCTCCTCCTCCTCCTCCTTGGAAAAGAGAAAGGAAACAGTCCAGTTGCCTTTTGAAAAAGCACTTTTGAGACTTTTTAACTGTTGCATTGTTGTCGTTGTCGTTGCTGCTATAATTTCTGGCTCCTCATTTTCCCCATCTTGTTCTTCGAACTTCTCACTGTCTAAGGATCCTAATATATATGTATATTTCCCTCCCCCCCCCCGCAGGAGTCTATCTTATTTTGCCTCTCTTAGATCATGCGGTCACGGTGGATATGCGAACGATATCGTTTGATATAGCGCCCCAAGAGGTAAGTTACCTTTTACTGGGCGGTCCTCGAATTTACGACCACAGTTGAGACCAGAATTGCCGTTGCTAAACGAGACACTTGTTAACTAACCATTTTACCACCTAGTTGTTAAATGAATCACTGCAGCGGTTAAGCTAGCAACATGGACTTTGGACCATGTCCAAAGGACTTTGTCGTCAGGTGGCCACAAAACATGACGCCAGGATGGTTGAACACTGCAACAATCATAAGTGTGAAAAATGATCATAAGCCACTTTTTTTTAGTCCCATTGTAACTTTGGTCACTAAATGAACCATCGTTAAGTCGAGAACACCACCTTCTTCCCAAGCAAATCTCTCTATTTTATTTTGTTGAGGGCCGCCAAAGTTTTGCGGCTTCCACGGACTTAAGAGAAAGCCAGATTCTTGCCGATGAAGAGCTGCCGGCCTTGCGTTTGGTGTACAGGTGGTCCACGGTTCTCTTAGTGACCGCTCAAAGTTACAACTGCACTGAAAAAAAGTGACTTAGGACCATTTTTCACCCTTACGACCGTGGCAGCATCCCCATATAGTCACGTGATCAAAATTCGGACGCTTGTGGCTGGATAAAAGAGGTAGAAATTAGAAGATAAATGACTATTGTTGTGCAAAAGTAAATAAGATAAGATTATTACTATAGATAAGCAAATATTACCATTATTATTACCATTGTTATTATTATTACTGTTACAAGTACAAATACTATGGTTTTGTATAAGTAAATGGACTCAGACAATACACTGTTGACTAAGCACTTATGTCTATTAAAGGAAACAAAATGTATAAATAAAAATATTAAAAAAAATCGAAAGCTTGGCAACTGACTCATATTTATGACGGTCGTAGCGTCCTGGGATCACGTGCCCCCCCCCCTTTCTGCGACCTTCTGATAGTGATTCACTTAGGAAATGTGGTGAGGAAAATGGGGCCAAATTCACTTAACAAATTTCTCACTTGCCAGCATACATTTTGGGCTGCATTGCGGTCATAAACTGAGGACTATCTGCAAATGCTTTTTGCTTCCCCCCCCCCCGCATCATCGCTGCCGTCCTCTTCTAGATTCTCACCAAAGATTCAGTGACGATCATGGTAGACGGCGTCGTTTATTACCGGGTTTACAATGCCATCCTTTCCGTCGCCAACGTCCTCTACATGGACCCGGCCACTCGGCTCCTGGCTCAAACCACCTTGAGAAATGCCTTGGGAACCAAGAACCTGGCTCAGATTCTCTCCGACCGAGAGGAGATCGCCCAAAGCATGCAGGTTCGGGAAAGCCCCAGGCGCAGCAGCTTCTTTGACAGGGACTCGGAGCAAAACCAAGGTCAGATCTCGGTGCGGTGTGCAGAAATGGCGAAGTCCCTTCCCAGTTGAGCCCGATCCTTGGCGGTTTCCTGGACGTGGGTCTACGTTGGTGAATATCTGTAGTTGAGTCTGGGATGAGGGAGGAGGTTTGTTCTCCGAGCTTGTTGGGTGGGTTGGTTTCCCCAACGTTTCATTACCAGGCCGGGTGACGTCTTCAGCGGAGTTTAAGGGATGTCGGTGTCCTTCTGCTTATAAGGGCTTATAATGGGGGCGGAGGGGAGGGGAGAGAGAGAGAGAGAGAGGGAGAGAGAGAGAGAGTGGGAGAGAGAGGTAGGTAGGTAGGTAGGTAAGTGTCCTGCTAATCTAAGGCCTTCCTGTGGTCAGTAGGTGATGAGAGGGTCACATCAGGTGAGGGTCTTGTGATGGGTCTTGTGTGAGGGAGTGACCTTTCCCCTTTCCCTCCCCCCTCTTTCTTTCTCTCTCTCTTTCTTTCTCTTTCTCTCTTTCTCTTTCCTTCTTTCTTTCCTTCCTTCCTCTTCTTTTCTCTTTCCTTCCTTCCCTCTTTCTCTTTCTTTCTTTCTCTTTCTTTCTCTTTCTCTTTCTTTCTCTTTCCTTCTTTCTTTCCTTCCTTCTTTTCTTTCTTTCTTTCTCTTTCTCTCTTTCTTTCTCTTTCCTTCTTTCTTTCCTTTCTTCCTCTTCTTTTCTTTCTTTCCTTCCTTCCCTCTTTCTCTTTCTCTCTCTCTTTCTCTTTCCTTTTTATTTCCTTCCTTCCTCTTCTTTTCTTTCTTTCCTTCCTTCCCTCTTTCTCTTTCTTTCTTTCTTTCTCTCTCTCTTTCTCTTTCCTTCTTTCTTTCCTTTTTTTCTTTTAAAGGCCACCCTGGACAAGGCCACAGATAACTGGGGAATCAAAGTGGAGCTTGTGGAGATCAAGGATGTGAAATTACCTGTCCAGCTTCATAGAGCCATGGCGGCAGAAGCCGAAGCAGCTCGAGAAGCCAGGGCGAAGGTGGGAAATAATGCTTATTTGATCTTTTTGTGTGTGTGCAGAGTGTGTGTGTCTAGGAAAAGGTGTGGAGCCCATTTCCCAGTTGGGCACACTTCCCGCCCGCCCCCTCTCCCCCCTTTGGGTTATGCTGAAGATCTAACAACTCCCATTTGGGAGAACAGAAGAAAGAGAGAGGAGACAATCATTCGGATTCAAAAATTTGTGCCTAATAAGAGGACGCGTGTGGCTCAGCGGCTAAGACGTTGAGCTTGTCGATTGACAAGGTTGGCAGCTCGGCGGTTCGAATCCCTAGTGCTGCCGTGTAACGGGGTGAGCTCCCGTGACTTGTCCCAGCTTCTGCCAACCTAGAAGTTTGAAAGCACGTACAAAAATGCGAGTAGAAAAAAATAGGGACCACCTTTGGTGGGAAGGGAACAGCGTTCCGTGCGCCTTTGGCGTTGAGTCATGCCGGCCACATGACCACGGAGACGTCTTCGGACAGCGCTGGCTCTTCGGCTTTGAAACGGAGATGAGCACCGCCCCCTAGAGTCAGGAACGACTAACACAGTGATGGCTAACCTTTTTGCCGTTGTGTGCCAAAAGCGGGGAGAACGGGGGGGGGGTCGCGGGCGCGCATGCCCACATCCATAATTCAATGCGCCCTGCCCTCCCACGTATGTGCGTGTGACCCCCCCATGCTCTCCCCTGTTTTTGGCACGTGATGGCCCGGTAGGCCCGTTTTCCCCCCTTCCCAGGCTCCTAGAAAGCCTCTGGATCCTGGGGAGGGTGAAAACGTCCCCCCCCGAGGCGCTCCTGAGGCTGGAAATTTTATTTTTTATTTTATTTACATTTATATCCCGCCCTTCTCCGAAGACTCAGGGCAGCTTACAGTGTATAAGGCAATAGTCTCATTCTATTTGTATATTATATACAAAGTCAACTTTATTGCCCCCAACAATCTGGGTCCTCATTTTACCTACCTTATAAAGGATGGAAGGCTGAGTCAACCTCGGGCCGGGCTCGAACCTGCAGTAATTGCAGGCTGCTGTGTTCTAATAACAGGCTTCTTACCAGCCTGAGCTACCACGGTGTGTTTCCCGATTTCCGATAGGACTGGAAGACTCAATATCCAGCTGGCCGGCACGCATATGCGCACTGGAGCTGAGTTAGGGCAACACTCGCGTGCCCACCGATATGGCTCCGTGTACCACCTGTGGCACACGTGTCATAGGTTCGTCATTACAGGACTGGCACAATATGCGCAAGGGGAAACTTTACCTTTAAAGCTGAGGGGGTTTAAACTCAACCAGCCATGGGGGCTCGAACACCATGCTTGTCGTGTCCCCCTCCCCCTCCGACGACCGGGTCTAGGAAGTCCGTATCAAGCGTGGCAACGAAGCCTCTGCAGCTTTGCAGGCAGGAGTCCAAGTTGTGACTTCAGCAAACGAGATGAGACTTTGCTTGACTCAAGGTTGGAATGTCACAAGCAGGTCCTTTATATAGGCTGTGGGGTGTGGCTCCGTGACTCAGCATTTATCCAGGCCTGCCCCTCCCTTCCTTCTGCTGGCGTCCCCTCTCAGATCTCCGGAAGCGAGGATCCTCCCACTTTGAATTGTCTTCTGCTGTTTGAGAAAGGGAGGGGTCAGAAGGAGTAGGCCCGAGTAATTCCAATCTGTGGCTGACTTCCTCTGATGGCTGAGCCAAAGGAACACACGCCGTATGAGTGAAGTTTGTTTGTTCATTCCTGACATCCTGTCCGGGCATGGGGCCAGGGCCAGGGGCTGGAGGCATGACAGGCCGTTCATCTTCATTATCAGACTTGGAGTCTGATAGCAGGCCTGGGTGTAGACAGGAGGGGCCCGGCTGAGGAGAGGAGGGAGGTCGAGGCAAAACAATGCTAGATGGTGAACCTAAGCTCGGCTGTGGCTGGTTCAACGTAGCGGTTAGAGTGAAATCAGTGCTGCCAATCCCACAAACCTGCTTTAAAAAAATATTTTTTTAAAAAAAATGGCCTCCTGCCTTTCAGGTGATCGCAGCGGAGGGCGAAATGAACGCCTCGCGGGCTTTGCAAAAAGCCGCCGCGATCATCTGCGAGAACCCTGCCGCCCTCCAGCTCCGCTACCTGCAGACGTTGACCAGCATCGCCGCCGAGAAGAATTCCACCATCATCTTCCCTCTCCCTTTGGACATCTTGCACAGTTTTATCTCCCCGAAGCATTGAGGAGGGAGGAGGAAGAAAAAGAAAAGGAAAGAGAAAAGGGACAACCAGCTGCTGTCTTTCCTCCAAGCCCTTCGAATAAAAATGCGCGTGCATGTTACACCGAGATGGTGTTCTGCCCGAGAAACAAGAAACAGACTCCTGGTCATTAAAAAAAACCAAAAAACTTCTTTATTTATCTCCTGTGAATTAATGGCATTCACCCACCGAGAAGTCCAGGCAAGGGTCCTTCAAGGAGTTAACTGCAGTAACAGACCTTATCAGTCCCTTGCGATAATTGCCAGGCTCCAGAAAGGCTGCAAATTAAGTTCTGGCAAGCAGTCTTTGATGCACGAAACACAATAAGCAAAATCCTCAGAAATACGAACGGTTGTCTCCTACGACCACCACTTCCCTTTCCTTCTATTGATTTCCCCAGCCAGGGAGGGGCCGTTCAGCGTCCACGTGTGTTTTGCTTCCCGAGTCGACTCCTTGACTCCTCCGTCATTCTCCTCTCTTAACTGCTCTGCGCATACGTGGATCTGGAACAGGCCCCAGCTGTTCTTCCTCCTCCTCGCTCATCTCAGCCTCCAAAGGCAGCTGCCTCTCCGGTGGCTGGGAAATGTCGGACGGCCCTGGATCTATCGCTGCATCCAACGCAGAACATCCATCAGAGCCTTCCCCAGACTCCAGAACTGGCCCAAGTTCCTCCCCAACCTCCTCATTGTCCAAGTCTGCCGCCAGCTCTGCTGACAGCTGGCAGGCCACAACAGACGGTTGCACAACAGCAGTCCCCAGCTTTGCGGCTTGTGGGGAGGAAAGAAGAGAAGGGAACCAGGCCACATGTGTTGCGGGCTGACGTGGACAGCTCAACTTGCAAGAGTGTTGAACTGCACGCACACGCAGTTCAACTTTCAGAAGCAGAGCTGCTCACAAGCGTGTGCACGCATGCCAGCCTGCCACTCGTGCAAATTGACGCGGTCAACTGACAAATCGACTTTCACACGGCGTGGTAGTGGGCTGCATTGTACAAGATCTATTTATTTCCAACCTTTGCACAAGGGTGACTTCGGATTTCAACACAGAGAAGCCCGTGACTCAACAACAGAAACACAACCAGTTTTGACACTTGGCTCTTTTCTTCCTTCCCTCCCTCCAATTCAGTAGGTGGTTGTATCAAAGTCTGAAACGGTATAGCGTTTCCTGCCTGAGCAGGGGGCTGGACTAGAAGACCTCCAAAGTCCCTTCCAACCAACTCTGTTATTATGCTGTTAAAAAAGAGGCCCTTCAAATCAGCTCAATCTGTGGTTCCCCATAAAAGCGCCAATCAGCAATAGTGATGCCACACGACTTAAAACGATGGGAAGGCACCATTGCTGGATTCTCACGCTAAGCCTAAATAATGAACCGGAGACTGGCTTAGCACCCAGGGGTAAAAGCGAGCACCACCCTGTCCTATATCCTGGTCTGTGCCGCACTTCCACAAGCACATATACCAGTTTTTCCAGAATGGCAACCATGGCATGCAATTTACCAGAGGCTCACCTGTGTCAGGGCACCATTGGGGGCTCCTGAGTCTGCTGCCAACCGTCACCCGGCTGAGCAAAATCCTCGGTGTTCCCTGAGCTGGGTTGCTTTCCTGCAAACGTTTCATTACCCAGCTAGGTCATGTCATCAGTGTTCAAAGGAGGGCTGCTTCCAGCACTGATGATAGGTGTGACCTAGTCAGGTGGCAAAATATCTGCAAGAAAACTATCAAGCTCAGAGAGCACCAAGTCCTCTTCCTCCTCTTCTCCACAAATCCCATTCCCTGATGATGTTACCTAGTTGGGTAACGAAAACGTCTGCATGGAAAACAGCTCGGCAAGAGATCAGGAACCCCACAGTTCAACCCTGAGCTACAAGTATTATGTCCCACGCGGGGGTTTCACCTCTCTACGGCCGGTTGCAAAAGCAGGGAAGGGACCGGTGGGCGTCGGGTGCGCTTGGAAAGCTCTCCGCGCGTAAAAGCCAAGGCTGAAAGCCGGCTGGCTGGGGGGGGGAGAGAGGCGAGGAACGCCCGACTCGAGCGTTAGCAGCCCAGCAACCGCCGCCCACAGCCGGCTGGGGTGGGGGGGCTGTCGGAGCGGGCGGGTGGGGGGTCTTCCTTGAGCGCCCCGAAGCATGTCGGTGCCTCTCAAGAAGGCAGAGGAGTCGGGGGCCTCCGACACGTTTCAAGGCAGGAGCCGAGGAGAACAGCGGGGCAGAGACTCATACCGTGGGCTGTGGGCTGTGGGGGGGGGGATTGATTATTTTTTGCACGGAGGGAGCGGGGGGACGGGGGGGGGACAGCTACCAAGCTTAGGGAGCACCAAAAGGACCCCACAGTCCTCCTCCGCTTTTTCTTCCTCTCCTCCACAAACCCCGTTCCCTTGCAGCACTGGTCGTGTTATCTAGGTGGGTCGTGAGTCGTCTTGCAAGAAAGCCACCGAATTCAGAAAGCGCCAAGGATCCCACGGCCCTCCTCCTCTTCCTCCTCCTCCTCTATGCAAGCCCTACTCCCACTCTGTTATTGTTATTTCTTCTTCTTCTTCTTCCTCCTCCTCCTCCTCTTCCTTTTCTTCTTCTTCCTCCTTCTTCTCCTTCTCCTCCTCCATGCAAACCCACTTTGCTATTTCTCCTCCTCCTCTTTCTTCTTTTTCTTCTTATTCTTCTTCCTCCTCTTCTTCTTCTTCCTCCTCCTCCTCCTCCTTCTTTTTCTTCTTTTTTTTCTTCTTCTTCTTCCTCCTCCTCTTCTTCCTCCTCCTCCTCCTCTTCCTTTTCCTCTTCTCCACCCCTCCTTTTTCTTCTTCTTCCTCCTCCTCTTCCTCCTCCTTTTCTTATTCTTCCTCCTCCTCCTCTTCCTCCTCCTCCTCTTCTTCCTCCTTCCTCCTCTTCCTCCTTTTCCTTCTTCTCCTTCTTCTCCTTCTCCTCCTCCATGCAAACCCCTCCCACTTTGCTATTTCTCCTTCTCCTTCTCCTTCTCCTTCTCCTCCTCCTTCCTCCTCCTTCTCCTCCTCCTCCTTTTCCTTCTTCTCCTCCTTCTCCTCCTCCATGCAAACCCCTCCCACTTTGCTATTTCTCCTTCTCCTTCTCCTTCTCCTTCTTCTTCCTCCTCCTCCTCCTCTCCTCCTCCTCCTCCTCCTCCTCTATGCAAGCCCTACTCCCACTCTGTTATTGTTATTTCTTCTTCTTCTTCTTCCTCCTCCTCCTCTTCCTTTCTTCTTCTTTTCTTCTTCTTCTCCTCCTCCATGCAAACCCCATTCCCACTTTGCTATTTCTCCTCCTCCTCTTCTTCTTTTCTTCTTATTCTTCCTCCTCCTCTTCTTCTTCTTCTTCCTCCTCCTCCTCCTTCTTTTTCTTCTTCTTCTTCCTCCTCCTCCTCTTCTTCTTCCTCCTCCTCCTCCTCCTCCTTTTCTTCTTCTTCCTTCTTCTTCTCCTCCTCCTCCTCCTCCTCCTTTTCTTATTCTTCCTCCTCCTCCTCTTCCTCCTCCTCTTCTTCTTCCTCCTTCTTCTCCTCTTCCTCCTTTTCCTTCTTCTCCTCCTTCTCCTCCTCCATGCAAACCCCCTCCCACTTTGCTATTTCTCCTTCTCCTTCTCCTTCTCCTTCTTCTTCTCCTCCTCCTCCTCCTTCTCCTCCTCCTCCTCCTTCTTCTTCTTCCTCCTCCTTTTCCTCCTCCTCCTCCTCCTTTCTGCAAACCCACCTCCTTTTAGCACTTATGATGCTACCTCGTTTGGCTAATGAAACATCCTCAAGGAAACTTACCCAGCTTAGAGAGCACCAAGCACCCCTCCTATTTATTTTTTGTGAAGATGACGTAGGTTGCATCCAGCTTCCCAAAACATGCTTTTCTGTTTCTCTTCTCCCTTTCTCTCGCCCCCCCAAAGATCCAGAAGATAATTTGGCTCGAGGAGAATTGTTCCTGCTGGTCTTGTCGGTTCTATGCCTCCTCATGACTTTTCCCATTTCTCTCTGCTTCTGCTTACAGGTAAAATAGAACCCATAGATACTTGGATGCCATTTGGCATTGATAAATGCCGCATTTGTCAATGGCAGGAGGCAGCTTTGCTCGAGAGAGCTGACATCCTGCAACCATATCTGTAACCTCCGCATCTGCCTATTCCAGGTCCTTGGGAAGGCCTTGAGAGGTGGATAAAAGTGCCAAATTCGGTCTGAACATCTGGCTGACTATATGATCAATGATAATTTTAAAAAAAGGTCTGCAGAAATCCTGCCCTTTTTGATGTGAGCAAGAGAGAGACTACTACTGTGCAATCAAATCCAGGGTTATAGACGAGTGTGCCAAATAACCAAGCACAAACTCTTTATTTGAGCCTTTTTTAAAAAGGGCCCACCAGAAGTAGGGAAACAGGCTGTTTCCTGCCTCCTGGGAGGGCCTGGGTGGTGGTGAGGAAGGCCCATTTTTCTCTCTCACCTGGCTCCAGAGCCTCTCTATGGGTCTGGGGAGGGCGAAAATGGTCTTTCCCACCCACCCAGGCCCTCCGGAGACCAGAAAGGGCCTGTTTCCTCTAGGAGTCTCTGGAGGCTGGGGACAGCAAAAAAGACACTTCCTGTCCAACCGGAAGTTGGGAAATGGGCCATTTTTGGAAGTCCTCCGGGGGGGATGGGAAAGGCCATTTTTGCCCTCTCCAGACTCATAGAGAGGCTCTGGAGCCAGGTGTGAGAGAAAAACGGGCCTACCAGGCCATCGCGTGCCAGGAGCAGCAGGGGGAGCGGGGGGGGGGGTAACATGCACGTATGGGCACACACGCACGTGACACCCCCCCCGCCTCCCCCCTTCCTGGCATGCGATGGCAAAAAGGTTAGCCATGACTGGTATAGGGTCTCCTGCTTGAGGAGGGGCTGGACTAGAAGACCTCCAAGGTCCCTTCCAGCTTTATTCTGATTGATTGATTGATTGTTTTAATCATTTCTCGCTCTTTCTCTCTTTTCTTCCCCGTGTTATGTTTCAGTGTGGGATGTTACAAATGGAGTACAAAATTAAGCTGAGACATGCAATGGAATTCTTTGTTTTCAGGTTGTTACCGAATACGAAGAGCCGGTCATCATGAGGTTCGGACACATACGGAAAAATGTCTCAAGGGGGGCAGGTAAGTAATTCATCCGAAGCCTTGAGGTGCATTGTGCTAAATTGTCACAATTACAGGTCGTCCTCGACTTAACGTCCATCTTCGAGCCCAACATTTCTGTTGATCAGCAAAGGAAGTTGGTAAGTGAATTTTGAGCCATTCTATGACCTCTCCGGCCACCGTTGTTAAGTGACTCACTGCAGTTGTTAAAACGAGTAAACACAGTTGTTGTTAGGCGATATCTGGCTTCCCGGTTGATTTTGCTTGTCGGAAGGTCACAAAAGGGGATTCCATGACCCTGGTCCCACACGGTGGCCGTCATAAAGATGAGTCAGTTGACACGCGACTGAAAATTTTGATCACGTGTCCACAGGGAATTCGCAATGGCCGTAAGTGTGAAAAAAGGTTATAAGTCACAGTTCCGTTGTAATTCAAACTGTCACGAAATGAACTGGTGTACTACCTATAATCCTTCTCATTTTCTGGTGAATGGTCTGGGTATTTTATTTTATTTTTTTAAACAATCTCTCTCTCTCTCTCTCTCTCTTTTTTACATTATTTTTTCCGAGGGTGGGTAAAACTGATGAGGTTGTTTGCACACCAGTTCTCCCTTCTTCTCTAGCAACATTTTACGATTTTGGTGACTTTAAAATATATGGACTTCAAAGATAGATAGATAGAATAGGTAGGTAGCTAGGTAGATAGATGGATAGATGGATGGATGGATGGATAGATAGATAGATAGATAGATAGATAGATAGATAGATAGATAGATAGATAGATAGATGATAGATAGATAGATAGATAGATAGATAGATAGATAGATAGATAGATGATAGATAGATAGATAGATAGATAGATAGATAGATAGATAGATAGATAGATGATAGATAGATGATAGATAGATAGATAGATAGATAGATAGATAGATAGATAGATAGATAGATAGATAGATAGATAGATAGATGATAGATAGATAGATAGATAGATGATAGATAGATAGATAGATAGATAGATAGAGTAGGTGGGTGGGTGGGTGGGTGGATGGATGGATGGATGGATGGATGGATGGATGGATGGATGGATGATAGATAAATAGATAAAGGAAAAGGTCCCACTCGCACATATGTGCTAATCGTTCCCGACTCTAGGGGGCGGTGCTCATCTCCGTTTCAAAGCCGAAGAGGCAGCGCTGTCCGAAGACGTCTCCGTGGTCATGTGACAGGCATGACTCAACGCCAAAGGCGCACGGAACGCTGTTCCCTTCCCACCAAAGGTGGTCCCTATTTTTTCTACTTGCATTTTTTTTTTACGTGCTTTCGAACTGCTAGGTTGGCAGAAGCTGGGACAAGGAATGGGAGCTCACCCCGTTACGCGGCGCTAGGGATTCGAACCGCTGAACTGCCGACCTTTTCGATTGTCAAGCTCAGCGTCTTAGTCACTGAGCCACCGGATGGATGGATGGATGGATAGATGGGTGGGTGGGTGGGTGGGTGGGTGGGTGGGTAGATAGATAGATAGATAGATAGATAGATAGATAGATAGATAGATAGATAGATAGATAGATAGATAGATAGATAGATAGATAGATAGGTCTTTGGTTGTTCGGGTTTTCTCCCGTGTAAAATTGGAAGTGTCTTGGCGACGTTTCGACGAAGTCTACATCCACCCAGAAAGCAGACCCAAACCCACACTGATCATGAAGCACGACCAAGGACCAGAAGCCAGACCGCAGCTGCAACATTAGCCATTTCAAACCCCTCCAATCCATTCATGCAGCAGACTGACACCCACTATGAAGATGTAGCACGACCACAAAGCCAAACAACAGCTATACAGCTCACCAGCTCAAATCCCCCTGCAGCACAGACTAGACTAAGCACAACCAAGCCCCCACCAACACAGGACACACCCCCAGCCAATCAGAGCACAGAAAAAACCCCATCCAATCAGAGCACAGCCAAGCTCCCACCCAATCAGTTCAAACCCCCACTAGCAGTTAAAAGGAAGAAACAGCTGCGATCACACATTGCTCCCAGAAGCACGAAGCTGAAGCCTGAAGATGACGAATGAGACTTAAACGCCGCCAAGACACTTCCAATTTAGTCACGGAGCTCACCCCGTTACGCGGCACTAGGGATTCGAACCGCTGAACTGCCAACCTTTTCGATCGTCAAGCTCAGCGTCTTAGTCACTGAGCCACCGGATGGATGGATGGATGGATGGATGGATGGATGGATGGATGGATGGATGGATGGATGGATGGATGGATGGATAGATAGATAGATAGATAGATAGATAGATAGATAGATAGATAGATAGATAGATAGATAGATAGATAGGATGGACAGACAGACAGCTTGGGGAATTCTGGGAGTTGGTCCATCTACCTTAAAGTTGCTAAGGTTGACAACCAGGACCCAAGTATAGACCCTAAAGGTTACTCACCTTTTCCAATTTGCAGAGTCCCAGTTGATGGGTTTTCTTGGGGGGGGGTTAACGAAAAAGAGGAGGCGCCTGCGATGTTTTTTCTTCACTGTTTGGTGGGGGTTAGATTCTTATTTTAATGGCCATGTCATTTCTTTTCCCAAAGGCGTTTATTTCATTCTGCCCTGCACAGACACTCTTACCAAAGTCGATATGAGGACAAAGGCTCTTGAACTGCCATTCCAAGAAGTGAGTGTTTCCTTTCGTTCTTTGGTTGTGAGCATCAGCTATTATACTGTCTGTCTGTCTATATCAGTGATGGCGAACCCGAAGTGCGCACGCACGCCCAAACTGCAAGGCGCAATTGCATGCGCACCAGGGGTCCAATCCAATTTTTTTTACTACTGGTTCCGTGGGTGTGGCTTGGTGGGCGTGGTATGGCTTGGTGGGTGTGGCTTGGTGGGCGTGGCAGGGGAAGGATACTGCAAAATCTCCACTCCCACCGCACTCTGGGGCCAGCCGGAGGTGATATTTGCTGGTTCGCCGGACTACTCAACATTTCCGCTACCGGTTTCTCCAGAACCTGTCAGAACCTGCTGGATTTCACCCCTGATGCGCACCCACTCCGCGCATGCACATGTGCCCTGCCCAAACTGCAAGGCGTGGGTGGCATGCGCGCAATGAGCCCTGCATTTGGTGCATACTGGTGCATATAGGCTCCTGCAGTTTGCCGGTGTGGCAAAGCAATCTAAACTGAACTACCGTATTCAGTCTTGAGTTTCTTCCAGCTTCACTGCCTATCCCTTCACATCAGAGACAATAATTTTTCTTTTAGAGCCGATTCAAGACTAACTGGCCGGAAATCTAATAACTGTTAAACAGATTACGTTTGCTGCTCCAGCTGACTCGAGTTTAACTGTCTGGAAATCTAATAAACCCTTAAAATGGATTACGTTTGCCGCTGTTGAGTTTTTCCAAACCTTGTCTTTCGTCATCTCTTCCTTTCTGTTTTTGGTCTTCTTTTTTTTTTTTGGTTCGGAGGTCCTCCTTTTGCAAGCCTTGTTTAAGGTTGATCTTTAGATTTTTTTTGGGGGGGGGAGCATGGTTGAAATTTCTTGGAAAGCATGACAAAGGCAGAATGCATGGATCCTGTTAAATGCGTCATGCGCAGGGGTGGGATTCAGCCGGTTCGGACCAGTTCGGGCGAACCAGTATGTCAGTTTTGGAAAGCAATTTTCTTTTTGCTTCTTAACTGCCACATATTTTAGCTGGGGAAGTTGGGAGGGGGTTGTTGTTGGAGCGGTAGAAAGTTAGTCATAACAACATTCCGTATTCAAGGACATCCTGCGTCTGACAGGGACTGCCGGAAGACTGTATCCAATTGAGTGTGAAGAGTTGATTGGACAGTGTGATGAACTTGTGGGTATGGGCCAGGGCTGTGAACTGTCAACTGGGTGTGGAAAACCTGGAAGCTTTCAGTTTCGGGTTTTCCCAGCTGTGTCAACATGACATCTGTAATAAATTGGAACTTTGAGGAACGTCAAGTCCCAGAGCTTTATTTCGTTGGGGGCGTTCCTTGGAACCCTGACACAGTAGTTGTGACCTGCGCACCCACCTGCCCTGGCGCTATGCCGTCCTATTTACCTGTGTTTTTTAAGCCGTATGCGTGTGTGCAAGTACGCGCACTCACATTTTTGGTGCTGGGGAGAACAAGTTGTTAAATCTGGTTTTGCCGTTTATTCGGTTTGGATTTAGCGCGTTGCATGAAACCGGCCAGTCTGATTTCTAAACAAAGACACTTGGTTTAATAATATGATGTGTGAACCAGGATGTCTTGGCTTATTTAAACCCGGGGTTAAAGCGAGACCGGAGTGGCTATTTGAGATGGGCGACAAAGGAGATAAAAATAAAATAAAAGGAGATGAGCACAATAGATCAAAATAGGGATGAAATCTGCTTTTTTAGAGGTGGGGGGGAAGAATATTACAGAAATCTGTCTTGGCTTGTAGCTTCAGACAGCCTGTAGAACAATCAAAGAATGATTATCACAGGCTCTCCAGAAAGAAAGAAAAACGGGGTTTCTCCTCAAAAATCAAATTACAGGTAGTCCTCGACTTATGACCACAACAGAGCCCAACATTTCTTTGGTCCCATTTTATGACCTTTCTCGCCGCCGTTGTTAAATGAATCACTGCCATCGTTAAGTTAGTCAGAAGTTGTTAAGTGAATCTTTGCGGACTTTGCTTGTCAGGAGGTCGCAAAAGGGGATCGCGTGACCTTGAGGCGGGGGGGGAGACACTGCGACCGTCATAAAAGTGAGTCAGTTGCCAAGCATCCGAATTTCCATCACGGGGATGCTACAACAGTGTGAAAAACGGTCCTCAGGCCCTTTTTTCAGTGCTGTTTCAACTTCCAATGGTCACTAAATAAACTTGTTGTCAGGCGAGGACTACCTGTAGCCGTCATGGCGAACCTATGGCACGCGTGCCACAGGTGGCACACGGAGCCATATTGGTGGGCACGCGAGCTCAGCTCCACCAGCTGATTTTTGGGTCTTTTGGGCCCACTGGAAGTTAGCAAATGGGCCATTTCTGGCCTCTGGAGGGCCTTGGGGTGGGGGAGCCCATTTTCGCCCTCCCTAGGCTCATAGAAAGGCTCTGGAGCCTGAGAGGAGAGAAAAACGGGCCTACCGGGCCCACCATGGCATCACGTACCAAAAGCAGGGGAAGTGCAGGGGGGGGGTATTTGTCGTGTCCCACTCCTCCGCTGACAGCCGGGTCAGGGAAATCCGAATCAGGCGTGCCTCTGCAGCTCTGCCAAAGTCCTAGCAAAGTCCTCAAGGCAGGCAGGAGACCACAAAGTGACTTCAGCAAGATATGTTCGACTTTGCCTGACTCAGAGAATGCCAGAAAGCAGGTCCTTTATATAGGCCAGGGGGTGTGGCTCCATGACTCAGCACTTATCCAGGCCTGCCCCTCCCTTCCTTCTGTTGACGCCGCCTATCAAGTCTTCTGACGCGAGGGTCACTCCAGTCTGCAGCTGTTGGCAATTGACCTCCCTCAGGCTCACATGCTGTGGGGGAGGGGGAGGGGTCTAGTTGCTCCGTTTGTCTGGGCATGGAGCCAGAGCTGGGGGCTGGAGATACTTCCTCCTCCTCAGCCTGTCTGGGCATGGAGCCAGGGCTGGGGCTGGGAGGCATACTAGGACATTCCTCAGCGTTCGGAAGCAGATAAGAAGGCCCCGGCTGTGGTGAGATCGGACGAGACACAACAGTATTGTGCATGCTTGCACCAGCGGGGGGGCAGGGCACATAGAATTATGGGTGTGGGCATGTACATGTAACACCCCCCAGCACTCCCCCCGCTTTTGGCACGCATGGGCAAAAAGGTTATCCATCACTGACCTATAGAATACTATAGTATTTTTCGGACTATATTTTTTTGTATTTTTCGGGCTATAAGATGCACAAAAGGGAGTGAAAATGTCTGTATGTCTTATAGACTGAATATTGCTGAAGCCGTGCCCACCCACGGGCGGTTTTTGGCCTCTGCATGCCCTGTTTTTGGGCCCATATTTTTTTTTTGGCTTTTTTCAGGCCTTTTTTCGGGGCCCGTTTTCGAGGCTTTTTCCAGCCTGTTTTTGAGGCTTTTTTCAGGCCTTTTTGGGGCCTTTTTCTGGGCCCATTTTGAGGCTTTTTTCAGCCTCATTTTTTGTCTGAAAAAATGAGTTGAAAAAAGCCTCAAAAACGGGCCCCCCAAAAAAGCCTCAAAAACGGGCCCCCAAAAAAAGCCCCCCAAAAAGGCTGGAAAAGGGCCCAAAAAAAGGGCCCAAAAAAGGCCCGAAAATGGGCCACACAGAGGCTTTAAAACCTTTTATTGTTGTTTTCCTCTTCTAATTGAGGTGCGTCTTATAGTCCAAAAATTACGGTACTCACAAACCGTCTCACAGCAAGGAGATGGTTTGTGAATCATTAAGCTGCGTTAAATAAAAGTGATCTTTCCCCCCGTTTCGGTCTCTCCTGCAGATTTTCACGAAAGACCCCCTGGTTATTGATGTCGATGGAGTGGTCTATTACCGAGTCCAAGATGCCTTTCTTGCCGTAACCAAGGTGTCCGATGCGGACGCGGCCACCAACCTTCTCGCCAAAGCCATCATGAAGAATACGCTGGGGACTCAAACCCTTTCCCACCTCATCTCCGACCGAGAAAAAATTGCCAGAGAGATCCAGGTACACCCGCCAGACCTAAAGATCCAAGAACAATACGGTGGAGTTACGTCGGCATAGTTCCTTGATTGCTGTTCGCCGACAGACAGAATCTTGCCGTCGGTGTAACTATAGACATATTCTGTGAACCGCTAAGGAGGGCCCATCTTTGTCCTCTTCCTGTCCACCAGACGTTCCAAGCTTCCCTTTCTCTTTAGTTTGTGGGAAAGGCACCTCCAAAGAGCATATCTTTGGAGATTCTCAATCATTCAGGTCATGGTTGTCCCAAAGGTGTGATTTTTTTGCAAGACGCAACTGGTCTTGTTTTTCCTTGAAGGCGTTTCCCTTCTCATCCAAGAAGCTTCTTCACTTCTGATAGTTCTCTCGAAGAAGCTTCTTGTTGCGGCCCGCCAAGCAGCCAGCAGATTCGGATAGTGAGGAGGTTGGGGAGGAACATGGGTCAGTCGTGGAGTCTGGGGAAGGCTCTGCATTGGAGGCAGAGATGGGGCCAGGGCAATCTTGACAGTGATCAGTTGCTTTTGGAGTCAGACATCAGTGAGGCAGACGAACAGCTGGAGCCTGTTCCCAGTAAGCTGTTCCACTGATTAATTGCCCAGTGACTGTCAGGAAGTTTACTCTAGGTTGCTTCTCTCCTGGATGAGTTTCTATCCATTGCTTCTTGTCCTGCCTTCAGGTGTTTTAGAGAACAGTTTGACCTCCTCTTCTCTGGGGCAGCAGCCCCTTAGATATCGCAAGACCCCCTGGTCCACATTTCTCTGTACCGTTTTTCACCAGGTCCTGCTGGACAATGTCACAGCTGACTGGGGAGTCACAATAGAACACGTGGAGATCAAGAACGTGAAGACACGAGTAAATGTAAGAGGGTCAGTGTGCAAACGTTGGATTTATTCTTTACTCTTAACCCACAATTGGTTTGGTTTCTATCCTCCCCGCCTATCAACTGTGGGGATTTCTGTCTCATTTCAGCTGGGCAGATCTAGTCAGTTGTAACTTAGCTAAGTACCGGGGGGGGGGCGGTTTTCCTCATTTAGTGACCATTCCAGTTACCACGGCGATGGAGATGTGACTTTGCCACCAATCCTCATCTTGATGACCTTCGCGGGTCGGTAAAACAAAGGAAAGCTGCAATAAAATCGCACAAAAAAAGGTCGTGATTTCATTTCGCAACCACTTGACAATAAGAGCAGTGGTGGGATTCAGCCGGTTCGCATCACTTTGGGAGAACCGGTGGTTAACTTTCTGAGCAGTTTGGTGAACTGGTTGTTGGAAGAAATCATTAGAGCAGAGAACCGGTTGTTAAATTATTTAAATCCCACTATTGTGGTGGTGAGAAGAGGAGGATGGCAAGTAGTCCTTGACTTAGGGCCGCAGTAAGAGCTCCCAAATCTCTGTTGTGAAGCGAGGCAGTTGTTCAGTGAATTTCGCCCTGTTTTATGACTTTGTTTGCCCCCGCGATTCTTAAGTGAATCATCGCAGTTGTTGAAGTTAGTAACCCCGGTTGATAAGTGAACCCAGCTTCCTTCTGACTTTGCTCGCCAGAAGGTCACAAAAGGGGATCACGTGACCCTGCCGTCGTCATATGTATGAGTCACTTGCCAAGCCTCTGAATGTGAAAAATGGCCGTAGGTCACTTTTTTCCAGTACCGTTGTAACTTCGGTCACAAAATGAACTGTTGTACGCCGAGCCAGGCCTGTATTTTGGTCGGCTGCCTTACAACGAGCTTGGATGAGCTGCAGAATGGACCCCTGAACCCTACAGGTAGCTGATCCCTGCCAAAGGTGATATGTAGCAGGTAATTTGCTACATACAAGTTACAACCTTTGTTACCTACCCTTAGTGAGGGGCGCAGATTTTTAACAGATTAACAGAGTTGGAAGGGACCTTGCGGGTCGTCTAGTCCAACCCCCCACCCAAGCAGACCCTACACCGTTTCTGACAGGTGGCAGTCCAGTCTCTTCTTGGAAGCTTCCAGTGATGAAGCTCCCACAACTTCTGAAGGCAACTTTTGTTCCATCGGTTGATTGTTCTCACTGTCAGAAAATTCCTCCTTATTTCTAGGTTGAATCTCTCGTTGGTCAGTTTCCATCCATTGTTCCTTGTCTGGCCTTCGGGTGCTTTGGAAAATAGCTTGACCCCCCCCCTCCCCCGTCTTCTCTGTGGCAGCCCCTCAAATATTGGAAGACTGCTATCCTGTCTCCCCTGGTCCTTCTCTTCACTAGACTAGCCAGGCCCAGTTCCTGCAACCGTTCTTCGTATGTTCTAGATTGGTGGAGCCCATCTCTAAAGAGGCCTTTGCGTCTTCCGCATCTTGAGCCTGCAGAGCAGAGTGTTATATTTTTAGGCGGACCCCGTGTTCACACAAACAACCCATTCCTGGTCCAGTTTCACCCCTTTCCAGATGTTGCTTATCCTAAGACATAAACAAGTACCTTCTGCAACTTTGGGAATCGCAGAAGCGAAAGGCCGCATAAAGCTAGCGGTTCGAAATATTGCAAGGGCTTTCCAGATACCTCCTTAAGAACCTGTGGTCCCCCCCCCCTTCCTTCCTTATAGGTTGTCTCCCCAGGGAATGTGACGCCACAACCGAGGTTGGCGAAAGAAGCTGCCATCTTCCTCCAAGATTTTCCTGTCTCCATCCAACTCCGTTGCTTGAAGGCAGACGGCGCCCATCCTAGCCCACACACCTCCACGATCATCTTTACTTAACCCAGTTCAGCAGAGGAAGGATCGAGAAGGAAGCCCATTAAGAGAAGGCGTTTCTCCGGAACGTTGGCTGGCTGCCACGGGGAGAAACCAAGGTCCTTCAAAGTCTTTAAGGCCACATTAGAAGATACAGGGGTAGATGTATTTGTTTGTTTTTAATGTTTGATGTTGTTCCTATGGTTCTCCCTCCACAACCCCAATAAAATTTAAAGAAAGAGATTCATCTTGGCAGCTGGTCCTCTGTGGTGGTTGAGTTCAGAAGTGATGGACCCTTGAGGTTGCTCCTGGAAGGGAACTTGTTAGCAAAAATAATGGTGCAAGAATCATGATTTCTTCATGGTTTGGGGAATAGAATGCGCAGGGGGGCGGGGGTGGGGTCTCGTGCGTGCATTGCACACGCATTGCGACGACAAAAAGGTTAGCCATCACTGGACTAGACAATAACCCAATTCCTATAACCCAGTGATGGCGAACCTTTTATCCACTGAGTGCCCACTGTGCTCTGCGCAGCAGAGACCTGAAGACCAGCTGGCGGTGGGAGGCGGGGCATCCCAACACCAGCAGTGCGGCAAAAGGTAAGAGATGATACAGGAAGGAAGGAAGGAAGGAAGGAAGGAAAGGAAAGGAAAGGAAGGAAGGAAGGAAGGAAAGAAAGAAAGAAAGAAAGAAAGAAAGAAAGAAAGAAAGAAAGAAAGAAAGAAAGAAAGAAAGAAAGAAAAAAGGCCAGCGGAGAGGGCTCATATGCCATAGGTTCTCCATCACGGCTATAACCATTCATCATCATCATCTTTTAACAACCTCGTAATCCCTTGCGGAGTGAAGTCTGGGCAACTGAATGGAGCTGAGTAAAGTTTACTGGCCGGATGCCGTACCTGTCGCCAATGCGGAGTTTTGTTCAGCAGATATATTCTCACTGTTCCCAGAGAGAGAAATATCTGCCTCTACCTAGGATCGAACTCACAGCCTCCTGATTGTGAGGCGAGAGCTCCACCTCTAGGCCACCGCACCACTCCCAATTCCTATAACCATTCTTCGTATGATTAGTGGGCCTGGAGGCTAAAACATAGGAAGAACGGTTACTTCTCGTCTGACATACCCCAAAACCGCCAAACCTTTTACTGATTCTATACAAGCTTTTATTAAAGGCCATTTTCTTCAAAGCAGCAGCAAGGGGATCAAAACGATACAGTTCGTGGACAGGTCTCGGCTACTGATCGGCTTCTCGAGCTAATTTTTAAATTTTTATTTTACAAAGAAAAAAAAAAGTGCCTTTAGGAGATGGAAGGAGACCCTGGAAGGCCACACACTTTCCTCCTTCCAACTGATTAAAAAAAAGGAGAGATTTCTGTCTTCACACAGCCAGCTCCGCCAAAGCCCTCTCTAAAGGATCCACGTTCCAATAGTCATCCTCCCAGCCCAGGAACCAGCCGGTGAAGGTCGGCGGTTCGAATCCTTGTCGGATGAGGGTGATGGGTGTCCGGCGATCGCGGTTGGCCGGGTCGGTTTCAATGTATCTCCGTGCTGTAAAAGATGCCACCAGGAGAAAACAGCATAGTCAATAATCAACGTCAAATGTTTGTGTTGTGGCCCGCTGGTGGCAGACTCAGACAGTGAGGAGGTTGGGGAGGAACATGGGCCAGGCGTAGAGTCTGGGGAAGGCTCTGGTGAGCGCTCTGCGTAAGAGGCAGAGATGGGGACAGGGCCGTCTGACAGTTGTCAGCTGCCTTCGGAGTCAGACATCAGTGGGGTTGAAGAACAGCTGGAGCCTTTTCGCAGTGTGCGCATGCACAGAGCTGCTAGGAGAAGGGAACAGCTAAGGAACAAGGGTCGACTCAGGAGTAAAGCCACAGGTGGATGGTGAATGGCCCCTAAAGAGGAGCGAAAGGGGAATGGAGTTTGCAGGAGACAATTAGTTTGCTTAATTGATTCGTGACTCTCAGAGAATCCTTGCCAAGTTTTGAAGATATCGGCCTGGCAGCTTTCCAAGCCAGATAAGGTTTGTGACTGTAAATTCTCCCTTGAAAGACTTTGCTGGAGGTGAATGAGAGGAATTCACAGCAACTTAATAAAAAGGGAGTTTTGTCGGGACAATTAGTCTGCTTCACGCTCTTGGGAAGCCTAGGTCAGAACAGTTTGAGATGTTGACCTGCCAACGAAAAGTTGGACGATGTAAGGATTGAGGTGTGACCAACTAACCTGATGTTTGAGATTCTGTCTTCTCCTCTTCTTGGGCGTCTTTTCCAACCCACACGAAGACCTTTGAAGAAAAAGCCAAATTAACTTCCTTACTACACGTGCTATGGCCACCAGGGATGTTCAATTCTTCGTGAATCAACTACCATCTTATTCTGCCCATTGAGGTAGGGGTGATGGGAAGGGTTCAACAAAAGAGGGCTGGGTATCACTTTCAGGACCTTGGAGAGCCCCAAATATCATCATCTTCTTTTAATGAGCCCATAATCCCTTGCAGGGTGGAGTCTGGGCAACTGAATGGAGCTGAGTGTTTACTGGCCGGATGCCCTTCGTGTTGCCAGTGTGGAGTTTTGTTCAGCAGATAAATTCTCATCGTACCCAGAGGGAGAAATATCTGCCTCTACCTAGGATCGAACCCACAGCCTCCTGATTGTGAGGCGAGAGCTCCACCTCTAGGCCACCGCACCACTCCAGAACCCCAAATATCCCTTCTGATGATAAGTAGAAGGAGCAAATCTTAGGTTAGGATCTAGGAGAACGCAGTTCAGGTTGGTCTTTATGGCTGTGATTTTTGCTTCAAGCCAACTTTCATTTATCCAGACTTCTATACACTCATAAAACTTTCTGCTGAACCACATTAAAGATCTCAATGTGAATGATGATAAAAATTTTAAAAGGGGGTTAGACATTGAAAAGAAGTTTGATTCCCTCATTTATATTTTAATATTGTTTTGCTCAGGTGATTTTCAATCTGGAGCTGCCCTTATAAGTGAACTCTGATAGGACTGCACTGAATTTCAGTTTAGTCCTGGCAGAGAATGATCTTTTTCAACTTACGAAAACTTGAAAGATGGATGGAACTCAATTCCCAGAATTTCTCAGCCAGCTGTGCTGTCTGGGGAATTCTGGGAGTTGAAGTCCACCCATCTTCAAGTCACCAAGGTTGAGAAACGCTGATCTATTCTAAGCGATACATTTGGGTTACATTTATTGTGCCGTTGTTGAATTTTGTAAATGATTTATTTTATGAGTTTTAGAGATGCACCTGTAATTATTATTATTATTTTTTTTAAAACGACAACAACTGATCAATTGCGTACTTAAAAAATAGAAATAGTTGTTTGTTTGCTGTTGGGTTACCGAGATTTTAATTTTTGAAAACAAACCTTGAATGAAAACGGTATTCGTTTTTCTCTGATTTTTTTTTTTTGACATTTTACGGATCTAGAAAAGAGGTTAGATATATTTTCTGTGGACTAACTGCACCTTAGGAAAGGCAAGAAAATTTGGCCAAGGCAACATTATGGCCCTTTAATAATACTTTTTGCTATAGATGATTTTATGGTACAGAGCAAAGCACAATTCCATTTGTTAATGAGTGGGGTACTTACCTGATCCCAGGTATCCAAAAGCATGACGTCATCTGTCGCCAAGTCATCTTGAGTCAACTCCCCAGGCACTTCTTCAATCTGAGAAGTTTGAAATGGAATAACGCATTTAAAACAATAAGATTAAGGGGTTTCGTTCTCCGGCGTGAACCTGATAGGTGATGCCAACGGAAGAAACTTCCCAAGTGAATGCAGAAAGTTGAAAATCATCAACCATCTCTGAGTTCCAAAAGAGTTTTTAAACTTATTTATTTATATTGATTATTTTCAATCTATTGGCCACTTCGCTCCAGGGGACGCTGGATGGTAGATACTCATCCTGTTCAATGTCTAGTCTTCTTGTGCTTCTGATCCAGTGACTGATTTTTCTTAAATTTTGGGGCTAGTACCCAACTATCAAGACTGGGAGCCTTAAGCAACTTAGAACTAAAGAGAAATTTCCTGACAGTGAGAACAATTAATCTGCGGAACGACTTGGCTGCAGAAGTTGCGAATGCTCCAACACTGGAAGTTTTTAAGAAAATGTTGGATAACCATCGGTCTGAAATGGTGTAGAGTTTCCTGCCTGGAAGGAAGGGGGTTGGACTAGAAGGCCTCCAAGGTCCCCTCCAACTCTGTGGTTGTTAAGTAGTCTTCTCCACCGTTCCATCCTCCCTACATTTTTCTGAATTGGGGGCAACATCATCTTTGTGGCCATGAATGACCCTGCTATTCAAAGAAGAATCCCAGCTGTCTAATTCAAGGGGGTGGCCAGACATTTCAACCGCATTCCCCCTTCCTAATTGAATTTAAGTGGTGTATAGTGGGATAAGAGCAGGATGGTGGCCTAGTGATGAAGACGCTCATCGCCTCCCACTCGGAAGGTTGAGAGTTCAATCCTAGGTTGCAGCAGATATTCCTCTCCTAGGAGGCAAAGAAAAAATATATCTGCTGTGAACTCCCCATAGGCATCAGGAAGGGCATCCAGCCAGTAAATGCTCAGCTCCTTCCAGTCACCCCACCTCTACCCTAAACTAAGGAATTAAAGGTAAAGGTTCCCCTCGCACATATCTGCTAGTCGTTCCTGACTCTAGGGGGCAGTGCTCATCTCCGTTTCAAAGCCGAAGAGCCAGCGCTGTCCAAAGACATCTCCATGGTCCTGTGGCTGGCATGACTCAACGCCAAAGGCGCACAGAACACTGTTCCCTTCCCACCAAAGGTGGTCCCTATTTTTCTACCTGCATTTTTTTTACGTGCTTTTGAACTGCTAGGTTGGCAGAAGCTGGGACAAGTCACGGAAGCTCAGCCCGTTACGCGGCACTAGGGCTTCGAACCGCTGAACTGCCGAGCTTTCGATCAACCAGCTCAACGTCTTAACCCTATAAATTAAGTAATTATGGGCTCGTAAAATGCAGTAGGGATATCCTGTGTACCACATCCAGGATCACCAATATAGCTGCATTATTTGGTGTGGTTTTGGGTTGTCTCAAGGAGGAAAATGTCAGGAAGAAGCTTCTGTGACTTGGGAGGTCCAGTTTTTACAGTTCATCCTCCTCCAAGAGGCCCCACTGCATCAAAATTCAGCCATTTTGCTATCAAGGTTTGGAAGGAATGCCTCTCAAGAAGCTTTGCCCATTCCTATGACCTCAACACACTTCCATTGGTGATGCTTGTCACCCTACAGTGGTTGGGCAAGGTGGCCAGTAATTCCTCAAGTGGAAAGTGATCCATCTGTAATTGTTGTGTCCCACTCCTCCGCTGACGGCCGGGTCAGGGAAATCCGAATCAGGTGTGCCTCTGCAGCTCTGCCAAAGTCCTAGCAAAGTCCTCAAGACAGGCAGGAGACCAGAAAGTGACTTCAGCAAGATATGTTTAGACTTTGCCTGACTCAGAGAATGCCAGAAAGCAGATCCTTTATATAGGCCATGGGGTGTGGCTCCATGACTCAGCACTTATCCAGGCCTGCCCCTCCCTTCCTTCTGTTGCCTCCGCCTATCAAGTCTTCTGATGCGAGGGTCACTCCAGTCTGCAGCTGTTGGCAATTGACCTCCCTCAGGCTCACATGCTGTGGAGGAGGGGGAGGGGTCTAGTTGCTCCGTTTGCCTGGGCATGGAGCCAGAGCTGGGGGCTGGAGATACTTGCTCTTCTTCAGCCTGTCTGGGCATGAAGCCAGGCCTGGGGCCGGGAGGCATACTAGGACATTCTTCAGCGTTTGGAAGCAGATAAGCAGACCCCGGCTGTGGTGAGATTGGGCGAGACACAACAGTAATATAGAGTTTGCAGAACGTGTGTTAACTCGCCAACCAAGTTAGCTTCAGGAACTCACCGTGAAACGTCCACTCTTGTTGGAGCAGGCAAAGAGGCGAGGGGGGTGAGCGTCCATCTTCTTATCCTTCAGCCGTGGGGAGGTGCGGTAGGCAGCCCTTCCACCAAGAGCTTCCCAGAAGCTTTCTGCAAAATAAAACCTGGAGCTTGAATGAACTTTCTCGGTCAGTACTTCCTTTCATGATGTTGAAGGCAGCTCAAGAGAAAGATAGACTTGAGGGCAGAACAGGGGGTGGGATTTAGCCGGTTCGGGTGAACCGGATGGGAATTTTACATCTCGTTGACCAAGGATTTTATTGGGGTTTATTTTATATTTTGTATTGTATTTTAAATTTTAGGCCATATTGAATAAGTTTTTTAAAGAGTGTTTTTATTGTAATATATTGTATTATTTTATCTGCCTGTTCACCGCCCTGAGTCCTTAGGGAGAAGGGCGGTATAAAAATTAAATTATTATTATTATTATTATTAAGCTGATAGTTGCAAGGACTGGCTGGCCCCACCCATCCTGCCCCTCCCGGGAGTCTCCACACGGCCTGTTTTGGATGCCAGGTAAATGCAGGGTCTGCATGGAGGCTCTGGGAGGGCGAAAAACAGGCCTCCCGGAAGTTCCAGAAGTCTGGAAATGGGCCCATTTCTGGCCTCCGGAGCCCGGGGGAGGCTGTTTTCACCCTGCCGGAGGCTTGAGGAAAGCCTCTGGAGCCTGGAGAGGGTGAAAATGCCCCCCACCACCATAGTGCAAGAGGCCGAGTAGGCCACGCCCACCATGGCCACACCCACCCAGCAACCAGGCAGAGAACCGGTTGCTAAAATTTTGGGATCCCACCCCTGGGGCAGAAGATAAGTGTTATTCAACCTGTGTTGTTCTTGGTGCTCTCAGAGCTTGGCTGTTTTTCTTGCAGATGTTTCATGACCCAAACTAGGTAACATCATCAGTGCTACAGGTTGAATTGGAGATTTGTAGGCAATGAAAGTATCATGCAAATGGGAAACTGGCCAGTTTTTAAAGGGTTCTTTTGGGGTTCCCCAAGAGCGAGTGGATACAACTCAATGCAGCAGAGCATAAAAATGATGACCTGTAGTTTGTTGAACGAGCCCCCTGGATCTGGTTTGTCCTTCCTCCCAAGCCCACTGTAAGTGGATTCGCACATTACGGTGCACCACGACCGAAGAAACCACTTTCTCTTCAGCACGAGGTGTGAACCTGACTTTTAATTTCAGACATGCATTTCAAACCTGGCTCTCGGCCTTCGGCAACCTGAGTTGCCTGCACTCTCAAAACTTTCAATAGCTCCTGGGCTCCCGATTTTTCGGTGTTGCTGGCTCCCTGGCCCACCCAGGTATAAGCAGTAGTTGGAGTCTTCAAGACAAAGACGTCATTGGAATTCAGTTCTTTAGCAGCTGGGCTGATCTGTAAAAATATGAAAATGACATAGTATCAGCCGCCATCTTATGCTTGCTTGTGCTTCGCTGCTAGGCGGCGAATGAAGGGGAGGAACGCTTGGGGAAACGAAAGTAAGTGCCGTATCTGCTCGAGACGCTGCCTCAAGGTCACCCAGCTAGAAGAAGGAGAGAGCTACATATCAAACTACTGTTGTGACTCCAGCCCCCGAACCTGGCCCCATGCCCGGAAGTGACTTGGAGCCGGGCCTGCTGCCAGAAAATGACTTGGACAGTGAGGGGGAAGGGCTGTCAGGACTTACCTCGGGAGCACCGGCTTCCCTGGCTCAGCTCCAGGAGCCAGAAGCAGGCCAGGTGAAAGAGATAATGAGGCCTCCGTCCCCTGATTCTTTCCCTCCCAGGCCACGCCTCCAGACCCAGCTGATGGCAATCAGGCCTGGCTGGACCCTAGGTTTCGTAGGCAGGAGAGGCGGGAACAACAGAAGCAGGGGTGGGGCAGGCCTAGGAAGTGCTGAGTCATGGAGCCACACCCCACAGGATATAAAAGGCAGCCAGAGCTGGTGTGTCTCTTTGTAACAGGCAAATCCACTGATTGACTAGAGCTAAAGTTTGTGACTCACCAGCGTCCTGGAAAATAACGAGGGCTCTTGGCAGACGCTGGCTCTTTTGCCACCAGAGCTGACAGTGCCAGCTAATTAAACCATCATTCGGACGGAGGCGGAGGAGGACAGAACAACTACGCTTGGACTGACCGTTATGGAAACATTCTGCCTGAATCTGATTGGTGATGTGGGGTTGGGCAATGAGATATCATTAACGGAGGGAAAAGTAGAGCTTGGGAATTTAGCATGCGATTCTCAGATCCGGTTTTGCAATTCTGCAATATATTTGATCTCTAATAAACGATACCTTTCTCAACAAATGGAGCCAAGGACCATTTCTATTTAGAGATTTAACTAATGGCAGGTCTAGTCTGGGCAAGGCTCACAAGAAAGATGAATGCCATTTTGGCTCAATTTTATTGATACCTGGGTCTTTCTTGTCCTCCAATTCCATATTTCATACCTCAATAGCCCGGGTTGCCCCAGATGTGCTGGAACGGATTTGGAAGAGGCGTGTTGGTGCCGGGCTGGTCTGACCACCTTCTCTGGAGGTGCCACCTTGGAATATGATCAGTGGTTTCCCACCAAAGATGCTTGTGAGGTGAGGGGGCTCTTTGCCCTGGACCACTCGTTTCTATCAAGGAAAAACAACAACAACAACGGGTCAGTCGACCAAATAAGAAAAGTTTGGGAAGCAGGATGTCATGAAAATATTGTACTGCTAACTAGGGCGTACAAAACATTTGCTAGACCAATTCTTGAATACAGCTCATCTGTGTGGAACCTGCACTGCATATCAGACATTAATACAATCGAGAGAGTCCAGAGATATTTCACAAGTAGAGTCCTCCACTCCTCTGCTCGCAACAGAATCCCTTATGCCACCAGGCTTGAAATTTTGGGCTTAGACAACTTAGAACTTCACCGCCTTGGAACTTATTTCTAGTCGACGTCTCTTGTTTCTAAACTTTGTGGGGTTCTTGCCAAGAAAAGCCTTTGGCAGGGTGCCAAAGAAGACAAAGGTTTGTGATAAGGCTGAAGGACTTTTTCTGAAGGACTTTGTTTTGGACTTAATTTGGACTAAGCTGAGAATGAAGTAATTCTCAGCTGTTCTAATAAGATATGTTTGTTTAGGACTGATTGTGTCTGGTAATAACTACTTGGGCCCGGGTCACAATACTTTCTTCCTCTTCTCTTGAGTCTTGAGGGCTGCAGATACTCTGCCTTATCCAACGTCCATTCTGCATCTTGTCCCTTTCCCTACTTGGGCCTCTGAGGTGGTTGCCTCTCATGGATGGTCTCACTGGTCCTCCTCCACCTTGGTTGAGAAGACCCTCGAGGTCACGTCCAACTCTATCCTTCTAAGCATCCCACCTTGAGAAGGTGAGGTTTCGTTGTTTTTACCTGCACTGCCGTTCCTCCCAGCTGTTCATCCAGTTGAACAGTAAGAAAAGCTGAGGTGGTAATCTCATCCTGGGTAGAATCTGCACCCTGCCTGGAAAGAAGACGACAAACTTGCAAAAAAGCAGAGACATCACCCTGCCAAACAAAAGTGTGTATAGTCAAGGCTATGGTTTTCCCAGTTGCAATGGATGGCTGTGAAGGTTGGACCATAAGAAAGGCTGAACGCCAAAGAATTGAGAGGCCTTTGAACTCTGGTGCTGGAGAAGACTCCTGCGAGTCCCTTGGACTGCAAGGCGAACAAACAAGTCATTTCTAGAGGAGATCAACCCTGACTGCTCTTTAGAAGGCCAGATCCTGAAGATGAAACTGAAATACTTTGGCCACCTAATGAGAAGGACTCACTCACTGGAGAAGAGCCTAATACTGGGAAAGATTGAGGGCAAAAGAAGAAGGGGACGGCAGAGAACGAGGTGGCTGGATGGAGTCACTGAAGCAGTCGGCTTGAGCTTAAATGTACTCCAGAGGATGGTAGAGGACAGGAAGGCCTGGAGGAACGTTGTCCATGGGGTCGCGATGGGTCGGACATGACTTCGCAACTAACAACAACTTTTCAAATAGGCAGCTATTTGAAGTTACAACTGCCAAAACATCTTAGGGAAATACAGTAGAGGCCAAAATTGTGAAAACCTTTTGGGAAAAGTGTACTTTTGAGGTGTGATGGCTAATGACATCACTTTTTTTTTTTTTTGGAGTTTCGAGATAATCATGTTTTACTGCTGGAATGACCTGGGAATAGCCTAGATCTTAACCCAATGGAAAATCTATGGAGCCGACTACAGAAATTTGTTAGTCAGAAGCAACCCAGCGATAAAACCCAGTTAATAGAAGCAATCCTTCAGTCTTGGTTTCCCATGATAACAGCTGCAGAACTAAAAGCAGGGATGAAATGCTCCCAATTCAGACCAGATCACGCAATCTGGTAGTGATCGTGGCCGGTGGTTTGGCAAAGCTCCACCCACCCACCTGCGTGTCATTACTTCCTGGTTTTTGCCTTCTGCGCATGCGCAGAAAGTCTGTGCGCACATGTGATGTGTGCGTGCGCGCACTTCTAAACCGGTAAGGAAGATAAGTAGATTTTACCCCTGACTAAAAGACTTGGTTCACTCCATGGGAACATGTTGTAAGGCCTAAATTCAGGCTAAAGGTTACCCAACAAAGTATTAACTGACATGATGATAATTTTTGTGTATCTCATTTCTTCTATGTGTTTCATTTTTCTTCTTTATACTTTGCTATTCTAATAGCAAATCCTTCATAAAAGTTACTGCATTACATTCTTGATTAAATTATCTTTCCAGTGACAGAGGAATTATTGAGTCTGTCATTTGCACCTTTATAACTGTCTGGTTCGGTTCTTCAACCCAACAAGAAAGACACAGACTTCAGAGGATCATTAGAACTGCAGAAAAAATAATTGCTACCAACCTGCCTTCCATTGAGGACCTGTATATTGCACGAATCAAGAAGAGGGCCGTGAAAATATTTACAGATCCCTCACATCCAGGACATAAACTGCTTCAACTCCTACCCTCAAAACGACGCTATAGAGCACTGCACACCAGAACAACTAGACACAAGAACAGTTTTCCCCCGAAGGCCATCACTCTGCTAAACAAATAATTCCCTCAACACTGTCAAACTATTTACTAAATCTGCACTACTATTAATCTTCTCATAGTTCCCATCACCAATCTCTTTCCACTTATGACTGTATGACTGTAACTTTGTTGCTGGCAATCCGTATGATTTATATTGATATATTGACCATCATTTGTGTTGTAAATGTTGTACCTTGATGAATGTATCTTTTCTTTTATGTACACTGAGAGCATATGCACCAAAGACAAATTCCTTGTGTGTCCAATCACACTTGGCCAATACAAAATTCTATTCTATTCTATTCTATTTAATTCTATTCTATTCTATTCCATTTCATTCCATATTTATTCTATTTCATTCCATTCCATTCCATTCCACTCTATTAATTCAATTCTATTCAATATTCAATTCAATTCAATTCAATTCTATTCTATTCTATTCTATTTAATTCTATTCTATTCTATTCTATATTCTATTAATTCTATTCTATATTCTATTCTATTCTCTTAATTATATTCTATATTCTATTCTATTCTCTTAATTATATTCTATATTCTATTCTATTCTACTCTATTCTATTAATTCCATTCCATTCCATATTTATTCCATTCCATTCCATTCCATTCCATTCCACTCTACTCTATTAATTCAATTCAATTCAATTCTATATTCTATTCTATATTCTATTCTACTCTATTCTATATACTATTCTATTAATTCTATTCTATATTCTATTCTATTCTATTCTCTATTCTATTCTAATTAATTCTATTCTATATTCTATTCTATTCTATTCTCTATTCTATTCTAATTAATTCTATTCTCTATTCTATTCCTAATTTCTATTCTATTCTATTCTATTCTATTCTATTCCATATTTATTCTATTTCATTCCATTCCATTCCATTCCGTTCCATTCCACTCTATTAATTCAATTCTATTCAATATTCTATTCTATTCTATTCTATTCTATTCTATTCTATTCTATTCTATTCTATTCTATTCTATTCTATTCTAATTAATTCCTATTCTATTCTATTCTATTCTATATTCTATTAATTCTATTCTATATTCTATTCTATTCTCTTAATTCTATTCTATATTCTATTCTATTCTATTCTATTCTACTCTACTCTATTCTATTAATTCCATTCCATTCCATATTTATTCCATTCCATTCCATTCCACTCTACTCTATTAATTTAATTCAATTCAATTCTATTCTATTCTATATTCTATTCTACTCTATTCTATATACTATTCTATTAATTCTATTTATATTCTATTCTATTCTCTATTCTATTCTAAAAAATTCTATTCTCTATTCTATTCCTAATTTCTTTTCTATTCTATTCTATTCTATTCTATTCTATTCTATTCTATTCTATTCTATTCTATTCTATTCCATTTCATTCCATATTTATTCTATTTCATTCCATTCCATTCCATTCTGTTCCATTCCACTCTATTAATTCAATTCTATTCAATATTCTATTCTATTCTATTCTATTCTATTCTATTCTATTCTATTCTAATTAATTCTATTCTATTCTATTCTATATTCTATTAATTCTATTCTATATTCTATTCTATTCTCTTAATTCTATTCTATATTCTATTCTATTCTCTTAATTCTATTCTATATTCTATTCTATTCTCTTAATTATATTCTATATTCTATTCTATTCTATTCTACTCTACTCTATTCTATTAATTCCATTCCATATTTATTCCATTCCATTCCATTCCATTCCATTCCACGCTACTCTATTAATTCAATTCAATTCAATTCAATTCAATTCAATTCTATATTCTATTCTATTAATTCTATTCTATATTCTATTCTATATTCTATTCTACTCTATTCTATATACTATTCTATATACTCTATTCTCTATTCTATATACTATATACTCTATTCTATATTCTATTCTATTCTCTATTCTATTCTAATTAATTCTATTCTCTATTCTATTCCTAATTCTATTCTATTCCTAATTCTATTCTATTCTATTCTATTCTATTCTATTCTATTCTATTCTATTCTATTCCATTCCATTCCATTCTGTTCTGTTCAAAAGTAGAAGCTGTCTTACCAAGTATAAATGATCTTCCCTTGCTTGTTTCCGTGCCTGTAATTGTACAGGATGATATAACTATCACCACCGTAGAACTGGCCGTATGTCGCAGGAGGTACAGGAACTTTACCAGAACCTTCTATTCTCCAGATCTGCAGAAAGAGGAGAAGGAAGAAGAACCGGTCAGGTCAGTTGGAGAAGAACAGACAATGGGAAACGGGGAGGGGAGAGGGGAGGGGGGAGGCTGTTGTGTGTGTGTTGTAAGCCGTTGAACAAAATACCCTCTTGAGGTTTCATTGCAGGGAAGCAAAACAGGGCCTCTTGTGGCTCAACAGGCTAATGCAGTCTGTTATTAACACAGCTGCCTGCAATTACAATTACTGCAGGTTTGAGTCCCACCAGACCCAAGGTTGACTCAGCCTTCCATCCTTTATAAGGTAGGTAAAATGAGGACCCAGATTGTTGGGGGGGGGGCAATACAAGTTGACTTTGTATATAATATACAAATGGATGAGACTATTGCCCTATACAATGTAAGCCGCCCTGAGTCTTCAGAGAAGGGTGGGATATAAATTCAAATAAAAAAAAAATGCAGCCAGCAAACCAGTTAACTTTTGGAGTTTAAACGAAAAGGGAACTTCTCGGCTTCTCCTCCTGAGTTTCTCAGTTGCGTTTCGAACACAGCTACTGAACGCTTAGTGGGAGGCCAGAATTAGGGGGTTTTTTTTTGGTGCGTTTTCATTCGTCAGATAGCTCATGTATTTATTTATCTGTTAGTTTTCTACCGAAGGCAGCAGATCTAATGATCCATCCTGTTAAACACCATCCCCCCTCCATTATCACAGCAACCCCACGAGGTGCAATTTGTCTGAGAGACAGAGACAGAGAGACAGATAAAGACAGAGACAGAGAGAGAGAGACAGA
Source organism: Ahaetulla prasina (assembly GCF_028640845.1). Taxonomy (NCBI): domain Eukaryota; kingdom Metazoa; phylum Chordata; class Lepidosauria; order Squamata; family Colubridae; genus Ahaetulla; species Ahaetulla prasina. The sequence continues at coordinate 5,633,356 of NC_080554.1, forward strand.
GATAAACAGCGACAGGACAAGAGAGAAAGATAGAGAAATAGCCAGAGACAGCGAGACAGACAGAGATAGACACAGTGACAGAGCGACAGAGACAGATAGATAGATAAATAGACAGAGACAGACAGATAGACTAATAGACAGAGAGAAATAGAGACATATAGAGAAATAGCCAGAGACAGACAGACAGACAGACAGAGATAGACACGGTGACAGAGCGACAGAGACAGATAGATAGACAAATAGACAGACAGATAGACAAATAGACCGAGATAGATAGAGACACATAGAGAAATAGCCAGAGACAAACAGACAGACAGAGATGGACACAGTGACAGAGCGACAGATAGACAGACAAATAGACAGAGACAGACAGATAAACAAATAGACAGAGATAGATAGAGACACATAAATAGCCAGAGACAGACAGACAGAGATAGACACAGTGACAGAGCGACAGAGACAGCTAGACAGACAAATAGACAGAGACAGATAGACAAATAGGCAGAGACACATAGAGACACATAGAGAAATAGCCAGAGACAGACAGACAGAGATAGACACAGTGACAGAGCGACAGAGACAGCTAGACAGACAAATAGACAGAGACAGATAGACAAATAGGCAGAGACACATAGAGACACTAGAGAAATAGCCAGAGACAGACAGACAGAGATAGACACAGTGACAGAGCGACAGAGAGAGATAGACAGACAAATAGACAGAGACACAGATAAACAAATAGACAGAGATAGATAGAGACACATAGAGAAATAGCCAGAGACAGACAGACAGAGATAGACACAGTGACAGAGCGACAGAGACAGATAGACAGACAAATAGACAGAGACAGATAGACAAATAGACAGAGACAGATAGACACACATAGAGAAATAGCCAGAGACAGACAGACAGACAGACAGAGATAGACACAGTGACAGAGCGACAGAGATAGACAGACAAATAGACAGAGACAGATAGACAAATAGACAGAGACAGATAGACACACATAGAGAAATAGCCAGAGACAGACAGACAGACAGACAGAGATAGACACAGTGACAGAGCGACAGAGATAGATAGACAGACAAATAGACAGAGACAGACAGATAGACAAATAGACAGAGATAGATAGAGACACATAGAGAAATAGCCAGAGACAGACAGACAGAGATAGACACAGTGACCTTAATTTGATTATTAAATCATCTGCTTTTATGATTCTTCCCCCTTCTCTTCTGTTTTTCACTTCTGGGTCTTGAGATCAAATACCACCCGATTCTTTAGCCCCCCAAAAGAGTAGCTGTTTTGCTCCGCTGGCTTCCCAAGACTTTCTTACTTGTTTTTCTCCGGTGCCATCGTCTTCCATGCCGTGTTGGGCTGCCATGGTTGGCGAGGTGTGCAGTGTGGCTGCGTCGAAAGGTATTTGTTCGATTTTGGCCACGTGGCCAGAGACATAAGCCACGCCCAGGCCCTCCGTCTGGTCCCGGTCACGCCAGTTCTTGAAGAATTGCTTGAAGAGAGGGGTCTCCCCGCCGTCTGGGAGGACTTGGATCTGAAAGGAAAGAAAACCCTAAGGGTCAGCCGCGGCGGCGCGGTGGTTAGAAGGCAGTACTGCAGGCTACTTCTGGTGACTGCCGGCTGCCAGCAGTCTGGCGGCTTAATTCTCACTGGCTCAAGGTTGACTCGGCCTTCTGTCCATCTGAGGTGGGTAAAATGGGGACTCAGACTGTTGGGGGCAAGAGTCTGACTCTGTAAACCGCTTAGAGAGGGCTGTCAAGCACTGTGGAGCAGTATATAAGTCTAAATGCTATGGCTATTGCTTCTTTCTCTCCATTCTTTCTCTCCCTCCCTTTTCTCCTCCCTCTCTCCCTCCCTTCCTTCCCTCCTTCCTTCCTTCCATCCTTTCTATGGTGGCAAAGTGGTTAGAATGCAGTATTGGAGGCTAACTCTGCCCACTGCCAGCAGTTCGATCCTGACCGACTCAAGGTGGACTCAGCCTTCCATCCTTCCCAGGCGGGTAAAATGAGGACCCAGATTGTTGGGGGCAAGAGGCTGACTCTGTAAACTGCTTAGAGGGGGCTGTAAAGCACTGTGAAGCGGTATAGAAGTCTCAGTGCTATTGCTACCCTCCCTTCTTTCTCTCCCTCTCTTTTATCCTTCCTTCCTCCGTCCTTCCTGAGAAGGAAGGAACCTGAGAAGGTTGACTCAGCCTTTCCCTCCTTCCGAGGTCGTTAAAATAAGGACCCAGATTGTTGGGGGGCAACAACTGGCCAAAGTCTCCCAAGGAGTATTCATGGATGAGGAGGATCTATTTTCCCATAGATCCTAAATTTCACTTTCTAATGGCAGGTGAGCTAGAGATACATTTCCTTCCATCGCTTACCTGGGTATGTCTTGGATAATTCATCTTGCTGATGAACTCAGAAGCAGTTTTAAGAGCGGCTTTCCTTTCTTCAGCATTGGCATTTCTCCCTGTTATTAACACGGGGGGGGGGGGGGCGGGAGACACAGAGACAGGGTATTATTTATCCAGGGGTAATGCTTAGGACATGGTGGCTCAGTGACTAAGATGTTAAGCTTGTTGATGGAAAGGTCGGCAGCCCAGCGGTTCAAATCCCTAGAGCTGCTGCCTAACAGGGTGAGCTCCTGTTCCTTGTCCCAGCTTCTGCCAACCTAGCAGTTCGAAAGCACTTAAAAAAATGCAAGTAGAAAAATAGGGACCACCTTTGGTGGGAAGGGAACAATGTTCCGTGCTCCTTTGGTGTTGAGTCATGCCAGCCACATGACCACAGAGACGTCTTCGGACAGCGCTGGCTCTTTGGCTTTGAAACGGAGATGAGCAGCGCCCCCTAGAGTCAGGAACGACTAGCACATATGTGCGAGGGGAACCTTTACCTTTACCCTATGCTTATATCACAAAAACATTGCTGTCAAATGGGAAGTTTTATCTCATCCGGTGAGAATCCTCAAGGACATCTGGAGAGCTAAAATCCAGATGTGCTCTCTCACACCAGGGACAAAACATTAGTCGCCTGCCAGCTCTTAAGAGAGCTCCTCAAATCATACTGTGATTTTTTTTTAAAAAAAACTTATTTATTTATTCTCTCATCACCGAAGATAAAATACGAAATAAAGGAAGAAAAACAGACTAACCAATGTCCAACATTAACAACAAAAAGGGAAAAAAATATCAAATATAGCTAACATTAAACACAAGGGGAAAAAAATTCCACCCTGGCTGAACGCTAAAAGATACGTCAAAAATCTAAGTTATTCCCCTCCCCTTTCATAACAGGTCTAAAAATACCCTGTTTCCCCAAAAATAAGACCCAACTGGAAAATAAGTCTAGCATGGTTTTTCAGGATGCTCGTAATATAAGCCCTACCCCAAAAATAAGCCCCAGCTAAGATTGTCATCCAGATGGATGCATTTAGTACCGTATTTCCCCAAAAATAAGACCTAACCAGAAAATAAGCATATTTTGGAGCAAAAATTAATATAAGACCTGTCTTATTTTCAGGGAAACACAGTATTTCTACTATGATTTACTCAAACATGTGAGTTATTTTAGTTCTTTCTTGGCTACTATCTAAGGTTGAAGGACCTGCCACCAAGAAGGCTAAAAGCTGAATTTGTCTAAAGAAAAGTGGGGTGTTTTTTTAAAGTAGAAGTAAAGTGTTGTTCAGCTACGTTCTTCGTAGACGGTAGACTCTATCTCCACTCTGGCAAGTATGTCATGTGAAATCATGGTTCCTTTCTACTGTAGAGTATTGACTAACCATCAATGTCCAACTATATACCATGTACTAAGCATTCAGCCCAAATTTGTGCACTGAATTAGCTGGGTTTATGAACTTTATGAACTGGGTTTATGAGTTTAACTCATAGAATCATCTATTGTAATGTCCTTCCTGTCAAAGACTACTTCAGCTTTAATTGCAATAATACAAGAGCAACCAATAGATTTAAACTTAATGTCAACCGCTTTAAATCTAGATTGCAGAAAATATGACTTCTGTAACAGAATCATCAGTGCTTGGAATACTTTACCTGACTCTGTGGTCTCTTCTCATAATCCTAAAAGCTTTAACCAAAAACTTTCTACTATTGACCTCACCCCATTCCTAAGAGGACCATAAGGGGCGTGCATAAGAGCACAAACGTGCATACCGTTCCTGTCCTATTGTTTTTCTTTTCTTCTTCATATATATATATATATAGATATAGATAGATAGATAGATAGATAGATAGATAGATAGATAGATAGATAGATAGATAGATAGATATGCTTATACCTTTATATACTATATAACCTTTCTGTATGATAGTTACATATATTGTTGTGACAAAAATAAATAAATAAAATAAATAAAAAAGAATAGAGACTAGGAAGCCCAGTTTAACATGCTGGGCTTCCTAGTCTCTGATTTAAAATAAAAATTCAATAAATAATAAAATAATAATAATAATAATAATTTACCACCATTTGTTTAGTGGCGAATTGTCATAGACCCTTCCCTGACATAGGTTTAAGATTAACTTTTTTTTGGTCTTTTAATGACCCCGTAATCCCTTGCAGGGTGGAGGCGGGGCAACTGAATGGAGCGGAGTGTTTACTGGCCAGATGCCATTCCTGTCGCCAATGCAGAGTTTTGTTCAGCAGATACATATTCTCATTGTGCCCAGAGAGAGAAATATCTGCCTCTACCCAGGATCGAACTCACAGCCTCCTGATTGTGAGGCGAGAGCTCCACCTCTAGGCCACCGCACCACTTGGGTTCAAGATTAAATGTATTGGATACATTCAAACAGTGGGCATATACCATTCTATAATCCAACCGAGCTGCAGCCTTTCATCAATTAATCAGAGATTCCTTCGTAGTTGCCCTAAAGAGTCCCAAAGCAATTAATCTGACCAATTAACAATACTGTAACTGAAATGACAACAACAACAACAACAACAACAACAACAACATTTTTGGCTCCACTTTGTGACCGTAAGTCAAGTGTTTTGCCGAGCCCTAAAAATTTGAACTCTACAATCCATCTCTTAACACATGTTTGGCTTTCGTTTCCGGGCGTACCTTTCCAGACAAAAATTTTGCCATCTGTGCCGTGGTCCAGAATGAAGCAATCGTCGGAAATCAAGGCTGCTTGGGAGAAGGGGTTCTCGTCGGCCACCAAGGAAACAGCCATGTTGCCTGCACCGTTGGAGACCTGCAGCAAAAGCACAAACCCAGATGCTTTCGTCACCCACTTGGAAACCAAAAAGTTAAGACCTCCCTGACTTGGAGTCCCTAAATCTTGTCGTCCTTTGTCCAGAAACGAAGCTGAATGAGCTTTACTTTGGAGTAGGCGCCCATGATGATGACCCTGCAATCTCCTCTGCGTTGGACGCCGTGCATTGAATGGGTAGGAAAAGACCCTTAGATCCTAAGTGTTGTATCTTATGATTCTTGACGAATGTATTTTTTTATGTACACTGAGAGCACGTGCACCAAAGATAAATTCCTTGTGCGTCCAATCACACTTGGCCAATAAAAATAATTCTATTCTATTCTATTCTATTCTATTCTATTCTATTCTATTCTATTCTATTCTACTCTACTCTACTCTACTCTATTCTATTCCTTTCCATTCCATTCCATCGTATTACATATTCCTATTCCTATTCCTATTCCTATTCCTATTCCCTTCCCTTCCCTTCCCTTCCCTTCCCTTCCCTTCCCTATTCTATTCTATTCTATTCTATTCTATTCTATTCTATTCTATTCTATTCTATTCTATTCCCTATCCCATTCCATTCCATTGCTTTATTCCTATCCCATTCTATCCTATCCTATCCTATCCTATCCTATCCTATCCTATCCCATTCCATTCCCTATTCCTTTCCCTTCCCTTCCATACTCTATTCTATTCTGTTCTGTTCTGTTCCGTTCCGTTCCGTTCCGTTCCATTCCATTCTCAAATTCAAATCTTTATTGTCAGTGCACAATATATGTACAATGAGATTAGCTGAGCTAGAAATGAGATTGGTCTAGTGCTAGCAATAACACTTAGACTTATATACCACTTCATAGTGCTTTACAGACCTCTCTAAACAGTTTACAGAGTCACCCTCTTGACCCCAACAATCTGGGTCCTCATTTTACTGACCTCAGAAGGATGGAAGGCTGAGTCAACCTGGAGCTGGTCAGGATCGAATTTTTGGCAGTCGGCAGAGTTAGCCTGCAATTCTGTATTCTAATCACTGTGCCACCAGGGCTCTTACAATTCGTTCACTGACTCTCTTTCGCATTAAGACCAGTCTTAATTCTTGTCTTGATAAATGATGAGTGTTTGCTAGCAGGGCTTGTGATATGCGACAGCTTTGCCTCTCTCTTACACAACTGGATTGGACGGGGCTCCCAATGTCTTTCTTGATTTATACCCCCTTGTCCTCCTGGTATTTGATTTTGTCTGTTTTTATTGTAGTTAAAAGAAAAACAAATCTGTCCCAGCTTCTAGAGGAACAATCTGTTAAGGACTTACTATTTTGAATCTTGGTGTGTAACATTTGCACTACTTAAATGCGAGGCATATTCCTGAGTATGTCTCCCTGCAGGGATTGCAGTGTTACCCATAACAGCATGCACAATCCTTAGGGAGAAGTTTCATCAGCTGTATCTAAATAGTGGAGTTTAATTGAGTGGCCCGAAGGTGAATTTTATATTTGCTCTGGTGCGATTCAATTTTTGGCCGGCAGCCCTCGGCATTCTACTCGAGAAACCAAAGGCGCCCCTCAGCCAAACCAAATAGGACAAACTCCTGGCCTCAAAACACCCCAAAGGCCACCTCCTGAAGCTCCCGTGTCGTAGTTCACCATTTGCTTTTGGTTTTACCTTGTAGAGTTTAGCCAGCCTTCTGTTGGTCGCGTCAGCTTGCGTCTCATCAGTGGTACCTGCTGGCAGAGTAGGTTTGGGTCCCAACACCTGAAAAACACAGGTATGTCAGGCCTTCCAAGTTATTGTTGTTCGTGGCCTCCATAACTTTGTTCCACAAATATTTCCTAGAGATGAAATTAAGTTTGGCGTGGAAAAACAACGATTGTTTTGGGGAACTCTCCATCAACCTAGTGACCAGATTGATGGCAGTTATAAAGAGGAAAAAAAAAGAGAGAAAGGAAAGAGGGCTCAAACAAACTCTCTGGTAAAAGACAAAGGTTCCCCTCGCACATACGTGCTAGTTGTTCCCGACTCTAGGGGGCGATGCTAATCTCTGTTTCAAAGCCGAAGAGCCAGCACTGTCCGAAGACGTTCTCCGTGGTCATGTGGCCGGCATGACTCAACGCCAAAGGCACACGGAACGCTGTTCCGTTCCCACCAAAGGTGGTCCCTATTTTTTCTACTTGCATTTTTTTAAGTGTTTTCGAACTGCTAGGTTGGCAGAAGCTGGGACAAGGAACGGGAGCTCACCCCGTTACGCGGCACTAGGGATTCGAACCGCCGAACTGCCAACCTTTCGATCAACAAGCTCAGCGTCTTAGCCACTGAGCTCTGGAGAGGAGATTAAATCAGAAGTGGAACTACTACTACTTCTTTGTTTCTAAAAAGGGAGGGGGGAAAAAAGGCCATGGGAGAAATCTCTGTCCAACTCAAGATGATACGGAACAAGTTCTGGAGAAAGGCTCAGAAGAGGTTCACGTCTACGATAAATGAAAGACCTGGATCATCTCGTCACGTTCAGCCCCATCATCCTCAACGAAGACTCGGGCCCGTCCACTTCTCTCGTTGTCCCGGATGCCCTTGGCGACTTGGGTGGCTTTCAGTCTTTCAAACCGGTTGGCATCAGAGCCGCACCATTGGTGAATGTTCTACAAGAGATGAAGCAACCGAGGGGGTCAATAGGGGAAAATACAAGGCCAGTGCTAAAGGCATTTGTGTTTGTGTACACACAAGCATTGCAAATCGGACCACTCACCTATAGGTCAAAGACCAGAATAAAGGTTTACCTACCTGCTACTCGATGGGGTAATATTTCAAACTCATTTTGAAAAGCCAGATGGGAATTTTTCCCCCTTTGTTAATGAAAATGTTGTATATTCAACATGCTCCTAATAAAAGATAGAATAGAATAGAATAGAATAGAATAGAATAGAATAGAATAGAATAGAATAGAATAGAATAGAATAGAGTAGAGTAGAGTAGAGTAGAGTAGAGTAGAGTAGAGTAGAGTAGAGAGAGTAGAGTAGGATAGTATAGTATAGGGTAGGGTAGGGTAGGGTAGAGTAGAGTAGAGTAGAGTAGAATGTAGAGAGTAGAGTAGGATAGGATAGGATAGGATAGGATAGGATAGGATAGGATAGGATAGGATAGGATAGGATAGGATAGGATAGAATAGAATAGAATAACAGAGTTGGAAGGGATCTTGGAGGTCTTCTAGTCCAACCCCCTGCTTAGGCAGGAAACCCTACACCACTTCAGACAAATGGTTATCCAATCTCTTCTTTAAAATCTTCCAGTGTTGGAGCATTCATAACTTCTGGAGGCCAGTTGTTCCACAGGTTAATTGTTCTAACTGTCAGGAAATTTCTCCTGAGTTCTAAGTTGCTTCTCTCCTTGATTAGTTTCCACCCATTGCTTCTTGTCCTGCCCTCGGGTGCTTTGGAGAATAGCTTGACTCCCTCTTTTTTGAGGCAGCCCCTGAGATATTGGAAGACTGCTATCATGTCACCCCTAGTCCTTCTTTTCATCAGATTGTAAGTTTTTTCTTTCTGTGACCTCCCCAAAAGATATTTTATGGCTTCCACAGCTGGTGAAAGACCACATCTCCAAAACAATGTCATGTAATTTTTGCCCCCAATGCCTAAATCCTGTTGCGAATGACTCTCTGGAGTACTTACACTGCCCAGATCCAGGATAAAGCAGTCACCCCTGTTGAAGCTGTCCCAGGTGACGGGCACCTCCGTTGCCCGTGCGGTTCTCCTGCCTTTGACTTGTAAGAGTCTCTGGACCGTGACTTCGTTGGGTACCACGTGTCGGAAGCCAGAGGCCACACCACCGGCCTAGAACAGAAGAGAAACAAATGGACCCTTCGCCAAAGATGACCATCAACAGATCTTAAGTCAGATCTATAGGAAGGGTTTAGCTTATCGGAAACATCTGGATGAGTTGAGATTTCCATCTAAGACTAAAGAGAACTGTGTTATTGGTTCCCCTTGGATCAGGGCTCTTTGCTAACAGGTGTCAGGGTTCTGATGGATGCCCTAATTAAATCATGAGCCTCTCATGTTGGCATGTCCCAAGTGACGCCAACTCTGACCCCACGTAATTTACAGCCCAGGCTTGACCCTGTTTCCCCCCCCCCTCCTGGGTGTGTCATCAGTCACATTTGCCCACGGAGCAATTTCGCGGGTTGTAGAGATCACTCCCCTCTGGCCGCTGTGGGTAGCCCTGGGAGACAGTCTTGAGAGAGAGATGTCTGGAATGTGCTTTTGTTTCTGGCCGCCGTGCTGCTTTGCCATTTCCCCATCCCCCTTGCCCATGGCAGCTCGAGAGCAGGCCAGGTATGCTTTGCGAGTTGACCACAGGGCTCTGAGCGCCATCGAACAAGACCTCCAGCAGGCACCTACTTTGTACTTCAGTCCCGATTTGAAGTATCCTAGGAAAGTGGACGACTCGTGTCCTTGCACTTCCCGGTGTTGGATCGCTCTTCCCCCAAGGTAGTCATCCAGTTGTACTGTGAAAATGGCAGCGGATCCGCTTTCATCTTGGCTGCACTCGTTCCCTGGGAAATGGGGAAGGAAAGAAGCCGAAGAGTTGGAAACCTGCAGGAGGGCTCAGCTAGTTGGCCCAAAAACCAAGAAAAATAGGTGATGATTCTTCCAAGTTGAGTTATTTATTGTTTCATATCTACAGACAGAATCTTGCCGGGCTGAAGACTCAACTATCTGCACCTGTAATACACTCCGGCAACTATTAAGAAGGGGTGGTCTTCACGCTCTCTCTCTCACAGCTGAGCTGAGCTACCTGTTATACACTCTCTCCCTCTTGGAGATGCCATTACATCGTGTTTGGACTTCAACTCCCAAAATCCTTCAGTCATCATGTGTGGACAAACTCCCATCATTCATCAGCCATTATGTGCGGTCTTCAGCTCTCAGAATTCCTCAATCACCATGTGTTGTGTCGGGCCCCAAACCAAGAATAAAAGTGATGATTCTTCAAGCTGAGTTTTCTGTTGTTTCACACCTTTAGACAGAATCTTGCCAGGTTGAAGTCTCCACTATCCGCATCTACAATACACTCTGAGAACTATTAGAGAGGACCTGTCTTTACCCTCTATTTCTCACACGTGATATCCTGGCTAAGTTTCTTCTTACTCCTCTGGGAAGCAGCCCCTCCCTCATGGAGACAAACCTCCTCACTGTGTTCTATCACCTTTTGTGTGACTTCAACTCCCAGAATTCCTCAGTCATGTGTCAAGCCGCCAACCATGAATGACACGTGGCGGTTCTTCCAAGTATATAGAAATATACACATCTATGCAAGCCAATGCACAGGCTCCCTCCATCAGGACTGGAAACTTTACAAAATTAAAACGATAGACTGAATCTTAAACTCTGACGTGGAGAACGATCTCCAATCAGTGGTGGGATTCAAATAATTGAACAACCAGTTCTCTGCCCTAATGACCGGCTGGGTGGGCGGGGCCAGGGTGTGAGACAGGCAGCACTGGGCCTCCTGCACACCCCCATAGAGCCAAAATGGGCCGCAGGGGGCACACGCCACCCCCCCGCACCTATTTTGGGCTTAGTAGGCCATTCTAAAGCCCCCTGGGAGTGAAAATGGGCTGCAGGGGTGCGCGCTACACCCCCCCATTCCGTTTTGGGCCTAGGAGGCCTCCCTGCACTTACCTGGCAACCAAAATGGGGCACATGGGGACTCCTGGAAGGGGTGGGGCAGGAATGGGCGGAGCCAGCCAGTAATTTAACTACCGGTTCTCCCGAACCGGCTGAATCCTACCACTATCTCCGATGCATTTATTTATTTACTTATTGAAATAGTTATAGCTTACCCCTCCCCACCTCTCTCTCACACACACAGTGTGTGTTTGTCTCACTGGCTGACTCTGGAGGGCTTACAAACAATCAAAGCAAATGTAAATACAAAAAAAAAATACAACAGAATAACAAAAATTTAAAAAAAACACCAAATACATAAAACAGCCAATTTAGGATCGCCTCAATCCTCAGAGATTGGAGTCCCACAGAGCTCTCCTTACCTAGCCAAAAGTGAAGATCGTACTGCAGATTCCCATTGCGTTGCCGGATTGTGTTGAGGATGACGTAAGCATCGCCCACGAAAAAATCCCCGTAGAGATTTCTCGGCACTGGGACCAAGTCGAACTTCTCAATCCTCCAGATCTGAAGGCCCGGTTGCTTGCCAGCATTCAGGAATTCGGCGTGTTCCACCATGCTCACCGGCTGAGAGAAAAGACAAGGGGATAGGTTTTTTAAAAAAATAAATAAATTAATTGGCATATTTAACGAACCCATAATCTCTTGAGGGGTGGATTCTGGGCAACTGAATGGAGCTAGCAGTGTGTTTACTGGCCGGATGCCCTTCTTGTCACCAATGCGGAGTTTTGTTCAGCAGATATATTCTCATTGTGCCCAGAGAGAGAAATACATGCCTCTACCTAGGATTGAACTCACAGCCTCCTGATTGTGAGACGAGAGCTCCACCTCTGGGCCACCGGACCACTCCTAAGACAAAATATACATATCCCAGGATAATATTGCAGGATTTTCTGTTTTCACTGTGAGCTGTATTGTGTTGGGGGGGTGCACTGAGGGAGCTCAACCAATCTCATTTCACATATGTTGTACACTGACAATAAAGCTTTGAAATCTATCTATCTATCTATCTATCTATCTATCTATCTATCTATCTATCTATCTATCTATCTATCTATTCCTCCATCCCTCTATCTATCTATCCCTCTATCTATCCCTCTATCTATCTATCTATCTATCTATCTATCTATCTATCTATCTATCATCCCTCCATCTATCTCTCCATCCCTCCATCTATCCATCCATCCATCCCACTGTCTGTCTGTCTGTCTCTGTCTGTCTGTCTCTGTCTGTCTGTCTGTCTGTCTGTCTGTCTGTCTATCTATCTATCTATCTATCTATCTATCTATCTATCTATCTATCTATCTATCTATCTATCTATTCCTCCATCCCTCTATCTATCTATGCCTCCCTCCCTCCCTCTATCTATCTATCCATCCATCCCTCTATCTATATCTATCTATCTATCATCCCTCCCTCCCTCCCTCCCTCTATCTACCTATCTATATCTATCTATCTATCATCCCTCCCTCCCTTCCTCCATCCCTCTATCTTTCTACTGTATCTATCTATCTATCTATCATCAATCCATCCATCCATTACTCTATCTATCTATCCTTCCCTCCCTCCCTCCCTCCATCTACCTACCTACCTACCTACCTACCTACCTACCTACCTACCTACCTACCTACCTACCTACCTACCATCCAAAATCAAACTCAGCGAGCGCCATCTGGTTCAGTGCTTCCAGTCCAAATCCCCAAGTGGCCTTTTCCCCCCCTGATCTGTTGACAAAATTGGCTTTCCAAGACTTCAGGCTGGCTTTTGGCCAGTCCTGCCTCGAGATTCCAGCCATTGGGAAGACAGGACTTTGTGCAAGCTGGAGATAAGCACCGAAGTCCAGCCTTCCCTGACTTTTAGCCTCTGGTCTGCCCTGCTAAAAATTAAGATCCAAGCTGGTGCTGTTGCAGGAAACCTAGAACCGAGCAGCCACTTCCTGCTAAAACTCAATTCCCCATGGCCGAAACCGACTTTATTGAACGCACGTCTTGTTTTCCTTGCGTTGCTTCGGTGACTCAAGGAAATGCACAAAACAAAGCCTCGGTGCAATTCTAGTCACTGTCCTAGAATAAATTGACAGGTTTCTGCTCATAATGGTTCTCAGGACGTCAGCAGCCGTCTCTGGCTGGCAGGGAGACGGCGGACTAAGCAAACCAGTTTGGTTGCGATATGAATAATAAACACACTTTAAAAAAAAATATGAGTTGGTTTCAATATAGACATTCCTTCTAGTCTCGTTCTTCGAGAGTTTGTTTTGCATCAAACCAAAGGTGTAGAAAAATGACAGGTAAATTTCTCACCTAGAATTAGAATGAATGAGCTGGCAGGGACCTTGGAGGTCTTCTAGTCCAGCCCCCTGCTCACGCAGGAGAACCTATACTATTTTAAATAAGAGAATGTCTAGACTCTCCTTAAAAACCTCCAGTGATGCTCCTACAACTTCTGGTGGCAAGCTGTTCCACTGGTTAATTGCCCTTACTGTTAGGAAGTTTCTCCTTAATTCCAGCTTGCTTCCTTCTTTGATTAGTTTCCAACCATTGGTTGGAAGCCCTAGTGGCTTTGCAGATGGATTGGTCTATAGCACTTAGATAGCTGTGGGCTCTCGTCTCACAATCAGGAGGTTGCGAGTTCGATCCTAGGTAGAGGCAGATATTTCTCTCTCTGGGCACAATGAGAATACATCTGCTGAATAAAACTCCGCATTGGCAACAGGAAGAGCATCCGGCCAGTAAACACTCAGCTCCATTCAGTCGCCCCGACTCCACCCCGCAAGGGATTATTATGGGGTCATCAAAAGATTTAGATAGCTGGGGAATACAGGTAGTCCTCGACTTATGACCACAATTGAGCCTCAAATTTCCACTGAAATTCAATTGGGCGACCTTTCTTGCGACAGCTGCTAAGCGAATCACAGCAGTCGTTAAGTTAGTAACCTGGCTTCCCCATTGACTTTGCTTCTCAGAAGGTCGCAGAAGGGGATCACACAGCGACCGTCCTAAACATGAATCAGTTTCCCAAGTGTCCAAATTTTGATCACGTCACCGTCATAAGTCCCTTTTTTTCAGTGCTGTCGTAACTTCCAATAAATAAATGCTTGTAAGTCACCCGATCCTATAATCCTATAACAACATACCAAAATTCCTATCAATTATGCCACCAGATTAAACGGAGTTAAAATTCACATAAGCAGGTATCGGGTTCTGTGAAGTTTCTGAATGTGTGGCTTTATAAAAAAGAAAAGAAAAGAAAAACAAAACCAATCATATACTTCTGGCTGCTTCTAATTGGCATTTTTTGAAGGCAGCACCGGGACTTAACCGGAGGGCAAGGAAGAAGCGCCAATTATCTCTGGAAATTGGTGCCCCAAATTAAAAAAAAAAAACAGAACGGATAATGAAAATGAGGAAGCCTCTTGCAGACAAATCAGATTTTGCTTCTGCGGGGAGCATGTGCTCCTACCTAGGATATGGAACATCGTTGCAAAAAAAACCCCACATCTGGCTTTCAAACTTGAAATTGTCTCCATGCTGTGCCAACACTCCGTTATTCAACTCCAGCTCTTATTTATTTATTTATTTATTTATTTATTTATTATTAATTTTGTCACAACAATATATGTAGGTATCACACAAAAAGATTATACAGTATATAAACATATATATGAGGAAATATAAGGAAGTATAAGCATATATATATATATATATAAGAAGAAAAAAGAAAAACAATAGGACAGGAACGGTAGGCACGTTTGTGCGCTTATGCACGCCCCTTATAATCCTTTTAGGAATGGGGTGAGGTCAATAGTAGACAGTTTTTGGTTAAAGCTTTTGGGATTATGGGAAGAGACCACAGAGTCAGGTAATGTGTTCCAAGCACTGATTATTCTGTTACAGAAGTCGTATTTTCTGCAATCTGGATTAAAGCGGTTCACATTAAGTTTAAATCTATTGGTTGCTCTTGTATTATTGCAATTAAAGTTGAAGTAGTCTTTGACAGGAAGGACATTGCAATAGATGATTCTTTGAGTTAAACTTAGGTCTTGTCGAAGGCGACAGAGTTCCAAGTTTTCTAAGCCTAGGATTTCAAGTCTGGTGGGATAAGGTATAAGTTCTGTCCGTAAATTCTCTGCCATTTGGACAGGTGTCGCTTTGCGGTATAGAATAAAATAGAATTGAATTTTTTTTATTGGCCAAGCGTGATCGGACACAGAAGGAATTTGTCTTTGGTGCATATGCTCTCGGTGTACATAAAAGATACGTTCATCAAGAATCCTAAAGTACAACACTTCGTGATAGTCATAGGGTAAAAATAAGCAATCAGGAAACAATATAAATATAAATCGTAAGGATACAAGCAACAAAGTTGCAGTCATACAGTCATAAGTGGAAGGAGACGGGTGATGGGAACGATGAGAAGATTAATAGTAGTGCAGATTTAGTAAATAGTTTGACAGTGTTGAGGGAATTATTTGTTTAGCAGAGTGATGGCCTTCGGGAAAAAACTGTTCTTGTATCTAGTTGTTCTGGTGTGCAATGCTCTGTAGCTTCGTTTTGAGGGTAGAAGTTGAAACAGTTTATGTCCAGGATGCGAGGGATCTGTAAATACTTTCACAGCCCTCTTTTTGACTCGTGCAGTATACGGATCCTCCATGGAAGGCAGGTGGGTAGCCATTGTTTTTTATCCCAGAGAAAATGTGCATGTTGCCTGTGGATCGGCCCCGCCACCTTGCAGATTTGAGATTTCTAGAAGTTTCTGAAGGGGGAGAAAGACTCTTCCACCCTGCTTGGATTGAAAGCTGGGTCTTAGGAGAGGTGATTGAAAGAACGCAAGGAATCTGACTTTTTTTTAAAAAGGCAGCTGATGGGAGATATGAGGGCAACACATGAAAGAGGCCATGGAGACAAGGGTCAAGAGCCGTGAAAGGAAGGGTTTTAAGCGAAGGAATTTTAAGTTTTAAGGAATTGGGTACGCCCAGTCTAGAGAAAAGAAGGACCAGGGGAGACATGACAGCAGTATTCCAGTATTTGAAGGGCTGCCCCAAAGAAGAGGGGGTCCTCTGTGGCTCAGACTGCTAATGCAGTCTGTTATTAACAGCAGCTGCTTGCAATTACTGCAGGTTCTAGTCCCACCAGGCCCAAGGTTGACTCAGCCTTCCATCCTTTATAAGGTAGGTAAAATGAGGACCCAGATTGTTGGGGGCAATAAAAGTTGACTTTGTATATAAATATACAAATAGGATGAAGACTATTGCTAACATAGTGTAAGCCGCCCTGAGTCTTCGGAGAAGGGCGGGATATAAATGCAAATAAAAAACAAAACAACCTATTCTCCAAAGCACCCAGAGACAGGACAAGATGCAATGGAGGGAAACTCATCAAGGAGAGAAGCAACCTAGAAATAAGCAGAAATTTTTCTGACAGAACAAATTAATCAGCGGGATGGGCTTGTCTTCCCAAGTTGTGGATGCTTGAGCTTTTAAGAAGAGACCGGACAGCCACTGGTCTGAAATGGTATAAGGTCTCCTGTTTGAGCAGGGGGTTAGACTAGAAGACCTCCGAGGTCCCTTCCAGCTCTATTCTGATTGAAAGTAGGAAGATGAAGGTTGAGAAAAATGTCAGCCTTTTTAAGAGCAGTTTGACAGTATACGACTGACCAATGAATATGCAAGCAGAGACTAAGCAGCTCTCTCTCCAGGTTGCTTGAAGTCGCATTCCTTACTAGAGGATCGTAATTCTCCCCGTGATTAA